>NC_059208.1:47560138-47685138 GCF_020615455.1 Coregonus clupeaformis
ACCCTGAAGGAGCTGCAAAACTCCACAGCGGAGATTTGAGTACCTATCCATAGGACCACTTTAAGCCATACACTCCACAGAGCTTGGCTTTACGGAAGAGTGGCCAGAAAAAAGTAATTGCTTACAGAAAAAATAAGCAAACACATTTGGTGTTTGCCAAAAGGCATGTGGGAGACTCCCAAAACATATGGAAGAAGGTACTATGGTCAGATGAGACTAAAATTGAGCTTTTTGGCCATCAAGGAAAACGCTATGTCTGGCGCAAACCCAACACCTCTCATCACCCCTAGAACACCATCCCCACAGTGAAGCATGGTGGTGGATGCATCATGCTGTGGGGATGTTTTTCACCGGCAGGGACTGGGAAACTGGTCAGAATTGAAGGAATGATGGATGGTGCTAAATACAGGGAAATTCTTGAGGGAAACCTGTTTCAGTCTTCCAGAGATTTGAGACTGGGGCGGATTTTTACCTTTTCAGCAGGACAATGACCCTAAGCATACTGCTAAAGCAACACTCGAGTGGTTTAAGGGGAACCATTTAAATGTCTTGGAATGGCCTAGTCAAAGCCCAGACCTCAATCCAATTGAGAATCTATGGTATGACTTAAAGATTGCTGTACACCAGCGGAACCCATCCAACTTGAAGGAGCTGGAGTAGTTTTGCCTTGAAGAATGGGCAAAAATCCCAGTGCCTAGATGTGCCAAGCTTATAGAGACATACCCCAAGAAACTTGCAGCTGTAGTTGCTGCAAAAGGTGGCTCTACAAAGTATTGACTTTGGGGAGGGTGAATAGTTATGCACGCTCAAGTTCTCTGTTTCTTTGTCTTATTTCTTGTTTGTTTCACTGTAAAAAATATTTAGCATCTTCAAAGTTTTAGGCATGTTGTGTAAATCAAATTATACAAACCCCCTAAAAATGCAGGTTGTAAGGCAACAAAATAGGAAAATTGCCAAGGGGGGTGAATACTTTCGCAAGCCACTGTATTCACATTCATACATGGTGCAAAAAATATACTGTAATGCAAACGTTGGGAGTCGAGAAACAAGTACATGGGGTGAATTTAATCATAAAATAAACATGGAACAAAACAAGCGTAGCATCTGGACATGGGAACCATAACTAATACTGCATTGGGAATGAACAGAAGGGGATTTAGAGACAGATACAGTGAGGGAAAAAAGTATTTGATCCCCTGCTGATTTTGTACGTTTGCCCACTGACAAAAACATGATCAGTCTATAATTTTAATGGTAGGTTTATTTGAACAGTGAGAGACAGAATAACAACAACAAAATCCAGAAAAACGCATGTCAAAAATATTATAAATTGATTTGCATTTTAATGAGGGAAATAAGTATTTGACCCCTCTGCAAAACATGACTTAGTACTTGGTGGCAAAACCCTCGTTGGCAATCACAGAGGTCAGACGTTTCTTGTAGTTGGCCACCAGGATTTTGTCCCACTCCTCTTTGCAGATCTTCTCCAAGTCATTAAGGTTTCGAGCCTGACGTTTGGCAACTCGAACCTTCAGCTCCCTCCACAGATTTTCTATGGGATTAAGGTCTACCAATTGTTTTCTCAAATATTTTTTTCCCTCACTGTGTAGGGGAGGTAATCAGTGAGGTGATGGAGTCCAGGTGAGTCTCATAATGAGGCGCAGGTGCGCGTAACGATGGTGGCAGGTGTGCGTAATGATTAGTAAACTGGCGACGTCGAGCGCCGGAGAGGGGGAGCGGGAGTAGACGTGACAGCAACAGACTTTGGTGCATGAACAGATTAGTAAACTAAAAACTCGAAACATTTTCTAATGTGTTGGTAAAAGAAATGAAAAACAAAAGAGGTCCATCATATATGCCGAGTATTTACATAAACATGAATCGCTCTACATGATTCAAAATCCAGGCCAGTTCGTTGTCCGTAGCTTATGCCTGCCCATACTATAACCCCACTGCCATCATGGGGCACTATGTTCACACGTTGACATCAGCAAATCGCTTGCCCGCACAACGCCATACACGTGGTCTGCGGTTGTGAGACCGATTGCCAAATTCTCTAAAACGACGTTGGAGGCAGCTTATGGTAGAAAAATAAACATTTCATTCTCTGGCAATAGCTCTGGTGGACATTCCTGCAGTCAGCATGCCAACTGTACGCTCCCTCAAAACTTGAGACATGTGGCATTGTGTTGGATTGGATAACAGCGCCGGAGAAGATGGCTGCCGTTTTACAGCCCTCTAACCAATTGTACTATTATGTGTGTTTTTCCGCGTTATTTGTAATTTATTTTGTACATAATGTTTCTGCCATCGTCTCTTATAACCAAAAAGAGCTTCTGGATATCAGGACAGCGATTACTCACCTCGTATTGGACGAAGATTTTTTCTTCAACGAGGCGGCCGCGAAGGATATCATACAGACACCCGACAAGGCCCAAATCCCCGTCATTCGCGTGAGGAAGAGACGGAGATATCGTGGACGTAGATCGGGGTGCCTTGTAAGGATCCGATGGCGAGCGAGTAAACTGCCTCTTCCATCAATCCTATTAGCCAACGTTCAATCAATTGAAAATAAATTGGATGACCTAAGATTATGGTTATCCTACCAACGGGACATTAAAAACTGTAATATCTTATGTTTCACCGAGTCGTGGCTGAACGACGACATGGATAACATACAGCTAGCGGGCTATACGCTACATCGGCAGGATAGAACGGCTGACACCGGTAAGACAAGGGGTGGCGGTCTGTGTATATTTGTAAACAACAGCTGGTGCACAAAATCAAATACTAAGGAAGTCTTGAGGTTTTGCTCGCCTGAGGTAGAGTATCTTATGATAAGCTGTAGACCACACTATTTACCAAGAGAGTTTTCATCTATATTTTTCATAGCTGTCTAATTACCACCACAAACCAATGCTGGCATTAAGATTGCACTGAATGAGTTGTACAAGGCCATAAATCAACAGGAAAACGCTCATCCAGATGCAGCGCTCCTAGTGGCCGGGGACTTTAATGCAGGGAAACTTAAATCCGTTCTACCTAATTTCTACCAGCATGTTAAATGTGCAACCAGAGGGAAAAAAACTCTAGACCACCTTTACTCCACACACAGAGATGCATACAAAGCTCTCCCTCGCCCTCCATTTGGCAAATCTGACCATAATTCTATCCTCCTGATTTCTGCTTATAAGCAAAAACTAAAGCAGGAAGCACCAGTGACTCGGTTAATAAAAAAGTGGTCAGATGACTCAGATGCTAAGCTACAGGACTGTTTTGCTAGCACAGACTGGAACATGTTCCGGGATTCTTCAGACAGCATTGAGGAGTACACCACATCAGTCACTGGCTTCATCAATAAGTGCATCGATGATGTCGTCCCCACAGTGACCGTACGTACATACCCCAACCAGAAGCCATGGATTACAGGAAACATCCGCACTGAGCTAAAGAGTAGAGCTGCCGCTTTCAAGGAACGGGACTCTAACCCGGACGCTTATAAGAAATCCCGCTATGCCCTCCGACGAACCATCAAACAGGCAAAGAGTCAATACAGGACTAAGATTGAATCGTACTACACTGGCTCTGACGCTCGTCGGATGTGGCAGGGCTTGAAAACTATTACAGACTACAAAGGGAAGCACAGACGTGAGCTGCCCAGTGACACAACCTACCAGATGAGCTAAACCACTTCTATGCTCGCTTCGAGGCAAGCAACACTGAAGCTTGCATGAGAGCACCAGCTGTTCCGGATGACTATGTGATCACGCTCTCCGTAGCCGATGTGAGTAAGACTTTTAAGCAGGTCAACATTCACAAGGCCGCAGGGCCAGACGGACTACCAGGACGTGTACTCCGAGCATGTGCTGACCAACTGGCAAGTGTCTTCACTGACATGTCCCTGACTGAGTCTGTAATACCAACATGTTTCAAGCAGACCACCATAGTCCCCGTGCCCAAGGACTCTAAGATAACCTGCCTAAATGACTACCGACCCGTAGCACTGACGTCTGTAGCCATGAAGTGCTTTGAAAGGCGGGTCATGGCTCACATCAACAGCATTATCCCAGAAACCCTAGACCCACTCCAATTTGCATACCGCCCCAACAGATCCACAGATGATGCAATCTCTATTGCACTCCACACTGCCCTTTCCCACCTGGACAAGAGGAACACCTACGTGAGAATGCTATTCATTGACTACAGCTCAGCATTCAACACCATAGTGCCCTCTAAGCTCCTGGGACTAAACACCTCCCTCTGCAACTGGATCCTGGACTTCCTGACGGGCCGCCCCCAGGTGGTAAGGGTAGGTAACAACACATCTGCCACACTGATCCTCAACACGGGGGCCCCTCAGGGGTGCGTGCTCAGTCCCCTCCTGTACTCTCTGTTCACTCATGACTGCATGGCCAGGCACGACTCCAACACCATCATTAAGTTTGCCGACGACACAACAGTGGTAGGCCTGATCACCGACAACGATGAGACAGCCTATAGGGGAGGAGGTCAGAGACCTGGCCGTGTGGTGCCAGGACAACAACCTCTCCCTCAACGTGACCAAGACAAAGGAGATGATTGTGGACTACAGGAAAAAAAAGAGGACTGAGCACGCCCCCATTCTCATCGACAGGGGCTGTAGTGGAACAGGTTGAGAGCTTCAAGTTCCTTGGTTTCCACATCACCAACGAACTATCATGGTCCAAACACACCAAGACAGTCGTGAAGAGGGCACGACAAAGCCTATTCCCCCTCAGGAGACTGAAAAAGATTTGGCATGGGTCCTCAGATCCTCAAAAAATTCTACAGCTGCACCATCGAGAGCATCCTGACTGGTTGCATCACCGCCTGGTATGGCAACTGCTTGGCCTCCGACCGCAAGGCACTACAGAGGGTAGTGCGTACGGCCCAGTACATCACTGGGGCAAAGCTTCCTGCCATCCAGGACCTCTATACCAGGCGGTGTCAGAGGAAGGCCCTCAAAATTGTCAAAGACTCCAGCCACCCTAGTCATAGACTGTTCTCTCTGCTACCGCACGGCAAGCGGTACCCGAGTGCCAAGTCTAGGTCCAAAAGACTTCTCAACAGCTTCTACCCCCAAGTCATAAGACTCCTGAACAGCTAATCATGGCTACCCTGACTATTTGCACTGCCCCCCACCCCATCCTTTTTACGCTGCTGCTACTCTGTTAATTATTTATGCATAGTCACTTTAACTCTACCCACATGTACATATTACCTCAACTACCTCAACTAGCCGGTGCCCCCGCACATTGACTCTGCAACGGTACCCCCCTGTATATATAGCCTCCCTACTGTTATTTTATTTTACTTCTGCTCTTTTTTTTCTCAACACTTTTTTTGTTGTTGTTTTATTTTTACATTTTTTTGTTAAAAATAAATGCACTGTTGGTTAAGGGCTGTAAGTAAGCATTTCACTGTGATGTCTGCACCTGTTGTATTCGGCGCATGTGACCAATACAATTTGATTTGATTTGATTTGAAAACGGCATATTTTAGAGTGGCCTTTTATTGTCCCCAGCAAAAGGTGCACCAGCGTAATGATCATGCTGATTAGTCAGCTTCTTGATATGCCACACCTGTCAGGTGGATGGATTATCTTGGCAAAGGAGAAATGCTCACTAACAGGGATGTAAACAAATTTGTGCACAACATTTTAGAGAAATAAGGTTTTTGTGCGTATGGAAAATGTATTTGATCTTATATTTCAGGTCATGAAACATCGTAACAAAACTTTACATGTTACGTTTATATTTTTTTTCAGTATATACTACCAGGTAAAAGTTTTCTACTCATTCAAGGGTTTTTCTTTATTTTTACTATTTTCAACATTGTAGAATAATAGTGAAGACATCAAAACTATGAAATAACACATATGGAATCATGTAGTAACCAAAAAAGTGTTAAACAAATCAAAATAAATATATTTTATATTTGAGATACTTCAAATAGCCACCCTTTGCCTTGATGACAGCTTTGCACACTCTTGGCATTCTCTCAACCAGCTTCATGAGGTAGTCACCTGGAATGCATTTCAATTAACAGGTGGGCCTTCTTAGAAGTTAATTTGTGGAATTGTTTTCCTTCTTAATGCGTTTGAGCCAATCAGTTGTGTTGTGACTGTCACGGTTTCGGCCGAGGCTGCTCCTTCTCCTTGTTCGGGCAGGCTTCGGCAGTCGTCGTCTCCGGAGTACTAGCTGCCACCGTTCTATGTTTCTATGTTTGATTGGTTTTGTCTGTTTTGTTACACCTGTTCCTTGTTAGTGTTCATTATGCGTCCTATTTAGTTCTCTTGAGTTTGGTCAGGTGTTGTGTGTAATTGTTCGATGTCACGTGTTGTGTTAGTTCGTTGTTCTGTTCTCTCTGTATCGTTTTGTTAGAGAGAGTCCCGCACTTTGTGCGCATTTATTTTGTACTTACCATTGTGCGTAAAGTTCGCCTGTGGCCTGTTGCCGTGGTTGGCTTGTTTCTTGGACTTCACTAAAGACATCTGTTCGAACCTCTGTGTGTCCTGCGTGTGATTCTACGTTACCTCTACACTCAACCCTGACAGTGACAAGGTAGGAGGGGTATACAGAAGATAGCCCTATTTGGTAAAAGACCAAGTCCATATTATGGCAACAACAGCTCAAATAAGCAAAGAGAAACTACAGTCCATCATTACTTTAAGACATGAAGGTCAGTCAATACGGAACATTTCAAGAACTTTGAAGTGCAGTCGCAAAAACCATCAAACGCTATTAATGAAACTGGCTCTCATGAGGACCACCACAGGAATGGAAGACCCAGAGTTACCTCTGCTGCAGAGGATAAGTTCATTGGAGTGACCAGCCTCAGAAATTGCAGCCCAAATAAATGCTTCACAGAGTTCAAGTAACAGACACATCTCAACATCAACTGTTCAGAGGAGACTGTGTGAATCAGGCCTTCATGGTCGGATTCCTGCAAAGAAACCACTACTAAAGGACACCAATAATAAGAAGAGACTTGCTTGGGCCAAGATACACGAGCAATGGACATTAGACCGGTGGAAATGTGTCCTTTGGTCTGGAGTCCAAATTGGAGATTTTTGGTTCCAACCGCTGTGGCTTTGTGAGATGCGGTGTGGGTGAACGGATGTGTATTTCCCACCGTAAAGCTTGGAAGAGGAGGTGTTATGGTGTGGGGGTGCTTTGCTGGTGACACTGTCTGTGATTTATTTAGAATTCAAGGCACACAACTAGCAATGGCTATCACAGTGTTCTGCAGCGATACGCCATCCCATCTGTTTTGGGCTTAGTTGGACTATCATTTGTTTTTCAACAGGACAATGACCCAACACACCTCCAGGCTGTGTAAGGGATATTTTACCAAGAAGGAGAGTGATGGAGTACTGCATTTAGATGACCTGGCCTCCATAATCCCCCGACTTCAACCAAATTGAGATGGTTTGGGATGAGTTAGACCGCCAAGTGAAGGAAAAGCAGCCAACAAGTCCTCAGCATATGTGGGAACTTCAAGACTGTTGGAAAAGCATTCCAGTTGAAGCTGGTTGAGAGTATGCCAAGAGTTTACAAAGCTGTCATCAAGGCAAAGGGTGTCTATTTTTTGGTTACTACATGATTCCATATGTGTTATTTCATAGTTTTATGTCTTCACTACTATTCTACAATGTAGAAAATGTAGAAATACCCTTGAATGAGTAGGTGTCCTAAAACTTTTGACCAGTAGTGTAGTTTGAAGCAATAAACAGGCCATAGAATACATTTACATTTTAGTCATTTAGCAGACGCTCTTATCCAGAGCGACTTACAGTTAGTGAATACATTTTTTTTTATATATACTGGCCCCCCGTGGGAATTGAACCCACAACCCTGGCGTTGCAAACGCCATGCTCTATCAATTGAGCTACATCCCTGCCGGCCATTCCCTCCCCTACCCTGGAACAAATTGTGCACCGCCCATTAGTCTCCCGGTCGCGGCCGGCTGCGACAGAGCCTGGATTTGAACCAGGATCTCTAGTGGCACAGTTTAAACAAAGCCTTAGACCACTGCGCCACTCAGGAGACATTGGAATGTAGGCTATGTATTAATGGTCTCAATACAATAGACTAGTATTGGCTTAATGACAATGGACAATTTCACCCTTAATGACAGCGATCAACACTTTGTGAAGCGGTTTAGGGAGTGGCATCTCTTAAACAAAGCAACTGGAACAGTTGCTAGGAACTTTTGGTATTGCCACGAAAATATAGCCTAGTAAATAGAACTAATGGAAAAAATGTAGGTTATTAATAGCTATAAACTGCCAATTATTAGGTGTATCACTTTTGTGCCATCCTCAATACATTTTTATGCATTGTGTCCGCGTGTGTTTTTGTTTTTAAATTGGCAAATAAATCAAATCAATTTTAAATCACAAAAAATGTACGCTAAGGTTTATGGATCACAACAAAAACAGTTTGCAGCCTCTGGCAGAATATTGTTAGCTGGAAGGTGGCAGGCGGAATTTGAGATTAGAGAAATTCCAGGCTATTGTCTTTCAAATTAACACATGGCTAGATGGCTTGCCTAGGGCGTATACAGTTGAAGTCGGAAGTTGGAGTCATTAATACTTGTTTTTCAACAACTCCACAAATTTCCACTAACTATAGTTTTAGCAAGTCGGTTAGCACATCTACTTTGTGCATGACACAAGTAATTTTTCCAACAATTGTTTACAGACAGATTATTTCACTGTGTCACAATTCCAGTGGGTCAGAAGTTTACATACACTAAGTTGACTGTGCCTTTAAACAGTTTGGAAAATTCCAGAAAATTATGTCATGGCTTTAGAAGCTTCTGGTTGGCTAATTGACATCATTTTAGTCAATTGGAGGTGTACCTGTGGATGTATTTCAAGGCCTACTTTCAAACTCAGTGCCTCTTTGCTTGACATCATGTGAAAATCAAAAGGAATCAGCCAAAAAAAATGGTAGACCTCCACAAGTCTGGTTCATCCTTGGGAGCAATTCCCAAACATATGAAGGTACCACATTCATCTGTACAAACAATAGTACGCAAGTATAAACACCATGGGACCACGCAGCCTCCATACCGCTCAGGAAGGAGACGCGTTCTGTCTCTTAGAGATGAATGTACTTTAGTGTGAAAAGTGCAATTCAATCTCAGAACAACAGCAAAGGACCTTGTGAAGATGCTGGAGGAAACAGGTACAAAAGTATCTATACACAGTAAAACAAGTCCTATATCGACATAACCTGAAAGGCTGCTCATCAAGGAAGAAGCCACTGCTCCAAAACCGCCATAAAAAAGCCGGACTAAGGTTTGCAACTGCACATGGTGACAAAGATCCTACTTTTTGGAGAAATGTTCTCTGGTCTGATGAAACAAAAATATAACTGTTTGGCTATAATGACCATTGTTATGTTTGGAGGAAAAAAGGGGTCGCTTGCAAGCCGAAGAACACCATCCCAACCGTGAAGCACGGGGGTGGCAGCATGCTGTGGGGGTGCTTTGCTGCAGGAGGGACTGGTGCACTTCACAAAATAGATGGCAACTGTAGCTGTCCTCTGAATGGCAGCTAAATGCCAGAAATGCAAATGCAGCCTGTCTTGAGTGGCAAACTCCACTTTCCCGCTGGTGGTAGGAATTTATCAACTTGGGTGTAACAACAGCGGGAAATACCAAGTGGGGGTCCCTAGCCGTGTCCTCAGAGCATGCGCAGACCAGCTGACTGGAGTGTTTACGGACATATTCAATCTCTCCCTATCCCAGTCTGCTGTCCCCACTCGCTTCAAGATGTCCACCATTGTTCCTGTACCCAAGAAAGCAAAGGTAACTAAACTAAATGACTATCGCCCCATAGCACTCACTTCTGTCATCATCATGTGCTTTGAGAGGCTAGTTAAGGATCATATCACCTCTACCTTACCTGACACCCTAGACCCACTTCAATTTGCTTACCGCCCCAATAGATCCACAGACGATGCCATCGCACTGCACACTGCCCTATCCCATCTGGACAAGAGGAATACCTACGTCAGAATGCTGTTCATTGACTATAGCTCAGCCTTCAACACCATAGTACCCTCCAAGCTCATCATTAAGCTCGGGGCCCTTGGTCTGTACCCCGCCCTGTGCAACTGGGTCCTGGACTTCCTAACGGGCCGCCCCCAGGTGGTGAAGGTAGGAAACAACACCTCCACTTCGCTGATCCTCAACACAGGGGCCCGACAAGGGTGCGTGCTCAGCCCCCTCCTGTACTCTGTATGGGTGGTCCTCTGTAGCTCAGCTGGTAGAGCACGGCGCTTGTAACGCCAAGGTAGTGGGTTCGATCCCCGGGACCACCCATACACAAAAAAATGATGCACGCATGACTGTAAGTCGCTTTGGATAAAAGCGTCTGCTAAATGGCATATTATTATTATTACTCCCTGTTCACCCATGACTGCGTGGCCATGAACGACTCCAACTCAATCATAAAGTTTGCAGATGACACAACAGTAGTAGGCCTGATTACCAACAATGACGAGACAGCCTACAGGGAGGAGGGGACGGCCCTGGCGGAGTGGTTCCAGGAAAATAACCTCTCCTTCAATGTCAACAAAACGAAGGAGCTGATCGTGGACTTCAGGAAACAGCAGAGGGAGCACGGCCCTATCCACATCGAAGGGACCGCAGTGGAGAAGGTGGAAGCTTCAAGTTCCTCGTCATACACATCACTGACAATCTGAAATGGTCCACCTACACAGACAGTGTGGTGAAGAAGGCACAACAGTGCCTCTTCAACCTCAGGAGGCTGAAGAAATTTGGCTTGGCCCCTAAGACCCTCACAAACTTTTACAGATGCACAATTGATAGCATCCTGTCGGGCTGTATCACCGCCTGGTACGGCAACTGCACCGCCCGCAACCGCAGGGCTCTCCAGAGGGTTGTGCGGTCTGCCCAAAGCATCACCGTGGGCACACTGCCTACCCTCCAGGACACCTACAGCACTAGATGTCACAGGAAGGCCAAAAAGATCTTCAAGGACATCAACCACCCGAGCCACGGCCTGTTCACCCTGCTATCATCCAAAAGGCGAGGTCAGTACAGATGCATCAAAGCTGGGGCCTAGAGACTGAAAAACAGCTTCTATCTCAAGGCCATCAGACTGTTAAACAGCCATTACTAGCCGGCTACCACCCGGTTACTCAACCCTGCAACTTAGAGGCGGCTGCCATATATACAGTGAGTATAGAAAGTCACCACCCCCTTTCAAAATGTTCACCTTTTGTTGCCTTACAGCCTGAAATGAAAGCACAAAATCAGACTTTTTCCAGCTTTATTTACACAAAGTAACTCACAATAACCACCTTCTGCTTGAATTACAGCCATGAGTCTCTTTGAATACTTCTCTACTAACTTTGCACACCTAGACTGTGCAGTATTTGCCCATTCTTTCTTGCAGAATTGTTCAAGCTTAGTCAAATTACTCATGGACTGCACTCTTCAAGTCATTCCACAGATTCTCGATGGGATTTAGGTCGGGGCTCTGACTAGGCCACTCAAGGATATTCACCTTCTTGTCCTTCAGCCACTGTACGGTTGCTTTGGCGGTGTGCTTTAGGTCATTGTCATGTTGAAACGTGAACCATCTTCCCAGGTTCTCCTCAAGAATCTGTCAGTATTTTGCACTGTCCATTTTCCCTTCTATCCTGACAAGTGCTCCAGTCCCTGCTGAAGAGAAACACCCCCACAACAGGATGCTGCCACCGCCATGCTTTACTGTAGGCATGGTGTTCTTTGGGTGGAAAGATGTATTCAGTTTTCGCCAGACATATCGTTTTGCGTTCAGGCCAGAAAGTTCAATGTTGGGCTCATCTGACCACAGCACCTTTTGCCACTTGGCCTCGGAATCTATAATGTGCTTTTTGGCAAAGCTCAAACGAGACTTGATGTGGCTTTTTTTGAGGAGTGTTTTTTTTCTTGCCACCCTCCCATAGAGGCCAGATTTGTGGAGCGCTTGTGATATTGTGGTCACAAGCACACATTGACCAGTCTTTGCCATAAAGGCCTGAAGCTCCTTCAAAGTCGCCATTGGCTTCTTGGTAGCCTCTCTGATCAGTCTCCTCCTTGCCCGGTCTTCCAGTTTGGAGGGACGGCCTGATCTATGCAGGGTCTGGGTGGTGCCATACGCCTTCCACTTCTTAATAAGGGTCTTAACTGTGCTCCGAGGGATAGACAAAGCCTTTGAAATATTTTTATATCCATCCCCTGACCTTTCCACAGCTTTGTCTCGTAGATCTTTTGAAAGTACCTTTCCACCCATAGTGTAGTCTGCTTTGAATTGCATTACTAAGCAGTGGAGTCCTCTATGGACACCTGCTTTTATTCTGAATTAATCAAAGTCACTACAATGAATCACAGATGGAAGACAATTAGCTTGATTTGTGATCTGGAAGGTGGTTGGTTATACCTCAGCAAGTTTGCAAATGCAAACTTTTAGATTTGTGTATTGTTGTGAATTGTTAGATACTACTGCACTGTTGGAGCTAGGAAGACAAGCATTAAGCTACACCCGCAATATCATCCGCTAAATATGTGTATGTGACCAATAACATTTGATTTGATTTAGAGGGGTGTAAATGTGTCTGAGAAGAAGGGAGGGGGGAAAAGACGGAGGTTGGGATAAACTTGGCCTGGTTGGGTAAGAGTGGTGATGAGGGATGGATTTGGTTTGGGAGAGAGAGAAGGAAGGACTATACTACAATGTAATTGTATTTATTTTTTATGACTTGTAAACCCGTTGTAAAATCAATGAGTTCTGAACAGATTAGGAAAGGATGTCAAATCAATATTATTCCTTGTTTGTCATTACAACTAAGATTTAATGGTGGTTATTGGTGAAAATGTAGAGAGGCTATATCCGGGGGATTGGGATGGGGTGACTGGGATGACATCAGACACCTCTCTGAGGTGTGCGTGGGGCCTCCAGGGGCATTCCATACCTCCCGAGTGGCGCAGTGGTCTAAGGCACTGCATCGCAGTGCTAGCTGTGCCATTAGAGATCCTGGTTCGAATCCAGGCTCTGCTGTAGCAGGCCGCAACCGGGAGACCAATGGGGCGGCGCACAATTGGCCCAGCGTCGTCCAGGGTAGGGGAGGGAATGGCCGGCAGGGAGGTAGCTCAGTTGGTAGAGCATGGCGTTTGCAACGCCAGGGTTGTGGGTTCGATTCCCACGGGGGGCCAGTATAAAAATATAAAAAAAAGAATAATGTATGCACTAACTGTAAGTCGCTCTGGATAAGAGCGTCTGCTAAATGACATAAATGTAAATGTGAAAATGATTTCAGTCTCTCGGAGGACCCACTCACCCCAAGTAGACCACCACCAGCCACTATACTTTAATTTAATTCATAAGGTAATACAAACTAGCAGTCTTTCTTCAAATGTTTGTACAATGTATCCACAGTCGGAGCTAAAAAGCCCTAAAAAGTCATAGCGCCTCAAGTACAAAGACGTACTTTGCTTTATGTTTGTTTGTGTATTTTGTTAAATATCTGCTCAGCCCACATGCCCACACACTCTATATATGTAATGTATGCAATAACTATGTATTGATACTATGATCCTCCCATTCTATGGAATGCCCACCATCATATGTCATGTCTGCAAAAAAAATTACTTGTTTCTTCAATGATAGATGGAACAAATAAGGTTTACTTTGATTCTATACAAGTAAAGACCAACAAAATCCAACTTATCACATGGAATGTGCACAGGCTCCATGATGGGGGGAAAAAGGCATATGGTTCTTGAACACTTAAAGAGATTGTCAGCAGATGTGGTTTTCTTGCAAGAGTTCATTTAGAAAATGAGAAATGTAACATTTAAAGAGGAGCTGGGTTGGAGAGGCCTACACTTCCACCTACTGTAGTAACAGCAGAGGTGTAGGCATCCTGATAAATAAGAATACACCATTTTCCCTTATATCCCAGCACATGGACCAAGAAGGCTGTTTTCTAATGTGGAATTGTACCTTACATGGCGAAAAATACACATTTGATTTCATTATATATCCCGCCAGGGGCAAATTTGATATTTTTAGATAGAATTCAAAGCTATATTAGATTAAATCCAGAGAGGAACTATTATTTTAGCAGAAATCACACATTCGATAAGATTGACAGAAGTAGTAATAAAAAAGGCACATTTAGGGAGCCTCCAAAGAAGCTGAAAAATGTCATCTCTACAAATAATTTACAGGACACCTGGAGATTACTATCCCAACTACAAAAGACTATTCTTTTTTTCTCAAAGTAAGAAAAGCTATTCAAGAATTGACTACATTTCCAAAAATGCACTCAACAATTTACTGAATTCAAAAATTCATGATATAGTGATATCGGATCATTTTCCAGGATGATGCTTAATTACACCAATAGAAAATACACTTAGCGACAGAATTTGGAGAATGATTGTGCCAAATTAAAACTTTTACCATTGCAAATGTAGACATAGAGGACAAAGAAAAGCCGACCCCAGATATAATTTTGGATGCCTTTAAGCCGTACATTAGGGGAATGATAATTTCATACTCTACAAAAGTTAAATGTGATTTAGAAATTTTTATTAAAGTAAAATATATCACTCTCTTAGAAAAAGCACATAAAAAATATTTACAAGATAAAGAAGAAAATACAATATTTTACTTTTGAAGAGAGCCAACAACTAAAGGTTAAACTCAAATAAAGCATACTACTTAATGGCAAATAAAGCTGGTAAACATCTTGCAGCTCTCACAAAATGAATACATCATAAACCAGTTATAATTTTTAAAGATACAAAAGTGGTAATTAGAAATAGCAATGTGATTAATGACCATTTTAAAAGCTTCTATGAAAATTTTTATAAATTAGAATTAACCAACAGTTGGCCGGATCCTATAGCCTTCTCAGACTCAACAACTCTGAAGCAATTATCAGCAGACAAAAAATAATCACTAAAAACAGAGATCACCCAAGAAGAAATATTAGATACTGTTAAAACATTTGCATGGAGCAAATCACCAGGAATGGATGGCTTTCCCATAGAATTCTATTCAACATTTTGGGACAAAGTAGCCCCCTTATTTACACAAATGAAAACACACGTCACTAAATTCAGTACTTCCTAGTTCCATGTATCAAACAGTTATTTAAGTTATATTAAAACCAGGAAAATCTGAAGAGTCCCTGCTGATTATAGACTCATAAGTTAACAAAGTGTGACAATAAAATAATAACAAAGCTTATAAGTAATAGAATGGCAAAAGTCTTACCAGACTTGATACATATTAATCAAACAGGGTTTATAAAAAATGGACACTTACAAATATAAGAACATGTTTCAGTTTAATACAATACGCAAAAAAACAAGATATAACTGTAGATTTATCAATAATGGCTGTTGATGCCGAAAAGGATTTATATCGTCTTGAATGGCCTTTTCTATTCAAAAATGTGGAAGCCTTCAACTTTGTATAAATGTCTTAACGCAAAAATATACACAAATAATACATTATCTGATGAAATTGCTGTAGAAAGGGGCAAAAGACAGGGATGTTCCCTCTCCCCCTCCTTTTTGCACTAGCAATTGAACCGCTTACAGAAATAATTAGACCGGACCCAAACGTAACAGGTACAGTGGGGGAAAAAAGTATTTAGTCAGCCACCATTTGTGCAAGTTCTCCCATTAAAAATATGAGAGAGGCCTGTAATTTTCATTATAGGTACACGTCAACTATGACAGACAAAAAAATTCTAGAAAATCACATTGTAGGATTTTTAATGAATTTATTTGCAAATTATGGTGGAAAATAAGTATTTGGTCACCTACAAAAAAGCAAGATTTCTGGCTCTCACAGACCTGTAACTTCTTCTTTAAGAGGCTCCTCTGTCCTCCACTCGTTACCTGTATTACAGTTTTTCTCCATTGGTTTGGCTCATTTCTTGAAACAGAAATTACATTCTCAAAACTACATGGACAAACCTCCAAACCACTTGGCAATTGTTCACAACAGAATTGAATTTCTCATTCATTTCATCAAATTGCAAATGTCTAAGTACATGTCTCAATGTCTCAGTACATCTTTGCAAATGATTAAGTACAGGTAGCCTACATTTAGCACAATTTCCAAGTGAATAGATCTTGTTGATCTAAACTGATTGTTGATTCTCAGTCTAATGGTTGTTCGCTCCAAAACGTGTCAGCGTCATTTCATTGTATAAGTCATCACATGCACAATAGTCTGTTCAATTGTCAAAATTAGTCAAGAACATAATACCATGAATACCATATATGAATCCCTTGGAACATTTGATAAATTTATTACAGCAATTGACAGTCAGGTGAAACTAGAACTTGACTAACGAAGGAGGAGTTTCACACATCTCAGATGACCAATCAAACAGTATGTTTAGTTACCTGACAGGTGCTGTCCATGACTGTGAATGCTGCCAAACATGTATGTAAAGAGCTTGACCATGCAGGACCAGTACAATTTCTGAACATGGAGGCACCTGGCCAAGTAAATGAACAAGGGCAACTGCCTGCTCGAGGAAGAGGAAGAAGAAGAAGAGGAGGAGGAGGAGTAAGGGTGCGTGGTGGTGGAATAGGGGGAAGAGGCCGAGGAGCACGAAGACACCATGCTGTCCCGGATGAAATTCGGGCCACAATTATAGACCATGTCATCAACCATGGCCTCACAATGGCGGAGGCAGGTCGCCGAGTGCAGCCTAATGTGCCTCGCTCAACAGTCTCCTCCATCATCCAAACCTTTCGCAGGGAAAACAGGTATGTAGTCAGTCAATGATGGAATTATATGTTGTATAGGACAGGACACTGTGCATAGAGCAAGAAATATATTTATTTACATATTTACCTATTCATTTAGTGTGTGTGTGTGATAGGCCTACAGTAATATCTTACCTCAATGGGATGTTATGATACTAAAAATGACAAGAAAAACATTGGAGAAAATAAACTATGGAATAGTTTATTTTCTACAGTATTGATGATACAGTTTACAGTAGTATTCCAGTCACTGTGCAGTGATGCATTAGAATTGTGGTAAAGTTACTGTAAGTAAAACAACAATACAATTACATAGGTAACTCATTCTGTAAGGAATACATAAGGTATACATTACGAATGGAGTGTTGTCCTTTGACTTCTATATCTAGGATTGGACGACAACCTTGCACAGGTGGCAGAGGAAAACTTCTCAATGAACAACAAGAACAAGAGATCTGTAACATGGTGATGGCAAATAATGCCATCACATTGAGACAGATCCGCGCTGCAATCCTACAAGACAATGCCATATTCCAAAATGTCAACTCTATAAGCATCTCCACAATAGACCGGATATTGAAGAAGCATCAGATGACAATGAAGCAAATTTACAGGGTACCATTTGAGAGGAACTCTGATAGAGTGAAAGAGCTGCGGTACCAGTATGTACATGTAAGTCAGTTACTGGTTGTCCATCATTATAACATTTTTACAATTAAGCAGTGGTTCCCAAACTTTTTTGGCTTCAGTACCCACTTTACCTGATTTGTGTATCCAGGTAATCCAGGTATGGAAGTATTTGATTTATCTGACTTCAACATTTCGCCTAAAAACTGCAGCTTACTGTATGATGCAATTATCATTATAATCCTTATTTTGAAGAATATAACATACAATAAGAAAAGGGGTCAAAGAGCTGCAATTAGTGCCTCCCATGTAAATCTATCTAATACTGTGGGTTTTACTGTAACATTTCCATCACATCCTCGTGTTTGTGGATGAAGCTGGCTTCAACCTGGCCAAGGGCCGAAGACGTGGCCGTAATATTATTGGCCACCGGGCCATGGTGGATGTCCCAGGCCAGCGAGGGGGCAATATAACTATGTGTGCTGCCATATCGGAGAATGGTGTGGCCACTCACATCCCCAGTCTTGGCCCATACAATACACAGAAGCTCCTCATCTTCTTGGACCGCCTTCATGTTGATTTGATCCCTGAAAATGAGAGCGGTCTCGTAGGGCCTCACCTACCACAATATGTCATTGTATGGGACAATGTGAATTTCCACCGTGGCCCGCTCATCAGGGCCTGGTTCACTACTCATCCAAGGATGGTCATGGTGTTCCTACCACCTTACTCTCCTTTCCTCAATCCTATTGAGGAGTATTTCTCCGCTTGGAGGTGGAGAGTGTATGAGCATCGGGCTCAAGATCAGAGGTCCCTGCTCCATGCAATGGACGCTGCGTGTGAGGATATTACAGGAGATCAGTGTAGGGGATGGTTGCGACATGCACGCCGTTTCTTCCCTCGTTGCATCGCAAGGGAGAATATACGCTGTGATGTGGACGAGAATCTGTGGCCAGACAGACAGCAGCGTGTGGATGGCCAGGAGGGTGAGGACAGCGACCAGTGAAGAACTGTTAGTTGTGAAACTCCAGCTTTATTTACAGCACTGTAGGCTGCATATAATTTTCATTGTTTTTTGTTTGTGTGTTTTGTGACGTCACGAGAGGCTACACAGCTTTCAGCGGGATTGCTCAAGTAGTGCAAGGAGACAAGGTTCAAACAAAACAAGGATTTTATTATAGGTCTTGGGAAATTAACGAAAATATAACAAAATTCTGTTCTCTTGTGGCTCTTTAAGGGTTAACAGTTCAGGGATGTCTCTTCCACATCCAAAATCATAATTCTCACTCGCTCAGATAACTTTTCCCCAGCCTTACTGTAGTCCACGTTGCAGCTAGTGGCCAACCCAGCAAAAAGTCCTTCCAAATGTCTCTCACGTATTTCCACAGGTGCATATATCCAAAGGTGAGTATTTCCCAAAGGTAAGTATCTCCAAATCCTTATATTCCTCATGGAAGTGGACGTGCAGCACTCTTGTCCTCCAGAGAGCCCAGGTTGGAGACTGTGTCTCTTCACCCCCCACCCACTCCCTCAGTGTCTCTTCCCTTCCCAAACCTTCAGCTCATCAGCTCCTCATTTGTTTCAGCTGCGTGGGAAGATTGGCCATAGAGGGGTGGAGTTCCCGACCATACCAGCAGATGGAGCCATAGCTGTCTGGGTTTGCAGCCATCTCAGGGGGATGTAACGTCCCTCCAGGACACAGCCTCTCGTGACATCACAGTTTATATTACAGTATATTATGCTGTATACATTTTCTTTTTACTCTGATGTATGGAAGTTACTTTATGTGTGTGAATGATAATGGTTACAATTTCCTTGGCAGTATGAGTGCAATGTGTGATGTCAAACCTTGGAGGCTACTCTTACCCTAAAATCCTATTTATTTTTTTCAGTTTTATACACAATTGTATTCTGTTAGCTAGACAAAAAACAGTACAGTAACCATTGTCAATGAAGGACTGGGCTAAGACTGAAAGGTGGACATGAGGGATATTTCAATGGTCCTCTGCCATAGTGACAAAACATCTAAACATTTTGACTTGCAGTGCTTACACAATGCCAAAGGGACGAAGCATTTTGGGGGCACTGACTGTTTAAATGAGAAGGAAATTTAGTTTTGACACATGCGTGAACTGTTTTGGGAGAGGTATGAGCTTTTGCAGGTGAACCATGGTGTTGTGCCGAACCATCCACGTTATTTTGGCTAAAGCACCAAGAGTGTTGAGAACGTCCGGTCTGTTTCAAGAAATGAGCCAAAGCAATTGAGAAGGATCTTTGCCATTTTCGTGGCACTGACTCCTTATATGGGAAAGGAATTTAGTTTTGAAGCATGAGTGAACAGTTTTAGGAGAGATATGAGCTTTTGCAAGTGAGCTATAGTGTTGTGCTGAACTGTAAGACTGTTTTGCCAAATGATCTTAGAGTTTTGAGAATGTAATTTCTGTTTCAAGAAATGAGCCAAACCAATGGAGAAAAACTGTAATGGCACCTGTTTGAACTTGTTATCAATATAAAAGACACCTGTCCACAACCTCAAACAGTCACACTCCAAACTCCACTATGGCCAAGACCAAAGAGCTGTCAAAGGACACCAGAAACAAAATTGTAGACCTGAACCAGGCTGGGAAGACTGATTCTGCAATAGGTAAGCAGCTTGGTTTGAAGAAATCAACTGTGGGAGCAATTATTAGGAAATGGAAGACATACAAGACCACTGATAATCTCCCTCGATCTGGGGCTCCACGCAAGATCTCACCCCGTGGGGTCAAAATGATCACAAGAACGGTGAGCAAAAATCCCAGAACCACACAGGGGGGACCTAGTGAATGACCTGCAGAGAGCTGGGACCAAAGTAACAAAGCCTACCATCAGTAACACACTACGCCGCCAGGGACTCAAATCCTGCAGTGCCAGACGTGTCCCCCTGCTTAAGCCAGTACATGTCCAGCCCCGTCTGAAGTTTGCTAGAGTGCATTTGGATGATCCAGAAGAGGATTGGGAGAATGTCATATGGTCAGATGAAACCAAAATAGAACTTTTTTGGTAAAAACTCAACTCGTCGTGTTTGGAGGACAAAGAATGCTGAGTTGCATCCAAAGAACACCATACCTACTGCGAAGCATGGGGGTGGAAACATCATGCTTTGGGGCTGTTTTTCTGCAAAGGGACCAGGACGACTGATCCGTGTAAAGGAAAGAATGAATGGGGCCATGTATCGTGAGATTTTGAGTGAAAACCTCCTTCCATCAGCAAGGGCATTGAAGATGAAACGTGGCTGGGTCTTTCAGCATGACAATGATCCCAAACACACCGCCCGGGCAACGAAGGAGTGGCTTCGTAAGAAGCATTTCAAGGTCCTGGAGTGGCCTAGCCAGTCTCCAGATCTGAACCCCATAGAAAATCTTTTGAGGGAGTTGAAAGTCCGTGTTGCCCAGCGACAGCCCCAAAACATCACTGCTCTAGAGGAGATCTGCATGGAGGAATGGGCCAAAATACCAGCAACAGTGTGTGAAAACCTTGTGAAGACTTACAGAAAATGTTTGACCTGTGTCATTGCCAACAAAGGGTATATAACAAAGTATTAAGAAACTTTTGTTATTGACCAAATACTTATTTTCCACCATAAATTGCAAATAAATTCATTAAAAATCCTACAATGTGATTTTCTGGATTTTTTTTCCTCATTATGTCTGTCATAGTTGACGTGTACCTATGAAGAAAATTACAGGCCTCTCTCATCTTTTTAAGTGGGAGAACTTGCACAATTGGTGGCGGACTAAATACTTTTTTTCCCCACTGTATCAGTTTTGGTAAACATGAATGTAAACTAAACTTATTTGCAGATTATCTCCTGATATACCTGACCAATATTGAAAACTCAATGCCCCCTTTGCTAAAAATATTTTCAGAATACTCAAAAATCTCAGAATATAAAATTGACGTGGAAAAAAAACAAAATAATGGCAATAGGAAAAAGAAAAATAAACACTCATGATCTAGAGCAATCCTTTAAGTGGACCACAAAAAATATTAAATACTTAGGATTTTGTATTTTATTTATTTTATTTCACCTTTATTTAACCAGGTAAACCAGTTGAGAACAAGTTCTCATTTACAACTGCGACCTGGCCAAAATAAAGCAAAGCAGTGCGATAAAAACAACAACACAGAGTTACATATGGGGTAAAACAAAACATAAAGTCAAAAATACAACAGAAAATATATATACAGTGTGTGCAAATGTAACAAGTTATGGAGGTAAGGCAATAAATAGGCTATAGTGCAAAATAATTACAAGTAGTATTAACACTGGAATGATAGATGTGCAAGAGATGATGTGCAAATAGAGATACTGGGGTGCAAATGAGCAAAATAAATAACAATATAGGGATGAGGTAGTTGGGTGGGCTAATTTCAGATGGGCTGTGTACAGGTGCAGTGATCGGTAAGGTGCTCTGACAACTGATGCTTAAAGTTAGTGAGGGAGATAAGAGTCTCCAGCTTCAGAGATTTTTGCAATTCGTTCCAGTCATTGGCAGCAGAGAACTGGAAAGAATGGCGGCCAAAGGAGGTGTTGGCTTTGGGGATGACCAGTGAGATATACCAGCTGGAGCGCATACTACAGGTGGGTGTTGCTATGGTGACCAATGAGCTAAGATAATGATTTATAGATGGCCTGGAGCCAGTGGGGTTTGACGACGAACATGTAATGAGGACCAGCCAACAAGAGCGTACAGGTCACAGTGGTGGGTAGTGTATGGGGCTTTGGAGACAAAACGGATGGCACTGTGATAGACTACATCCAATTTGCTGAGTAGAGTGTTGGAGGCTATTTTGTAAATGACATCGCCGAAGTCAAGGATCGGTAGGATAGTCAGTTTTACGAGGGCATGTTTGGCAGCATGAGTGAAGGAGGCTTTGTTGCGAAATAGGAAGCCGATTCTGGATTTAACTTTGGATTGGAGATTCTTAATGTGAGTCTGGAAGGAGAGTTTACAGTCTAACCAGACACCTAGGTATTTGTAGTTGTCCACATACTCTAGGTCAGACCCGTCGAGAGTAGTGATTCTAGTCGGGTGGGCGGGTGCCAGCAGCGTTCGATTGAAGAGCATGCATTTAGTTTTACTAGTGTTTAAGAGCAGTTGGAGGTTACTGAAGGAGTGTTGTATGGCACTGAAGCTCGTTTGGAGGTTTGTTAACACAGTGTCCAATGAAGGGCCAGATGTATACAAAATGGTGTCGTCTGCGTGGAGGTGGATCTGAGAGTCACCAGCAGCAAGAGCGATATTGATATACACGGAGAAAAGAGTCGGCCCAAGAATTGAACCCTGTGGCACCCCCATAGAGACTGCCATAGGTCCAGACAACAGGCCCTCCGATTTGACACATTGAACTCTATCTGAGAAGTAGTTTGTGAACCAGGCGAGGCAGTCATTTGAGAAACCAAGGCTATTTAGTCTGCCAATAAGAATGCGGTGGTTGACAGAGTCGAAAGCCTTGGCCAGGTCGATGAAGACGGCTGCACAGTACTATTATCGATCGTGGTTATAATATCGTTTAGGACCTTGAGCGTGGCTGAAGTGCACCCATGACCAGCTCGGAAACCGGATTGCATAGCGGAGAAGGTACGGTGGGATTCGAAATGGTTGGTGATCTGTTTGTTAACTTGGCTTTCAAAAACTTTCGAAAGGCAGGGCAGGATGGATATAGGTCTGTAACAGTTTGGATCTAGAGTGTCACCCCCCTTGAAGAGGGGGATGACCGCGGCAGCTTTCCAATCTCTGGGGATCTCAGACGTTACGAAAGAGAGGTTGAACAGGCTAGTAATAGGGGTTGCGACAATTTCGGCAGCTAGTTTTAGAAAGAAAGGGTCCAGATTGTTTAGCCCAGCTGATTTGTAGGGGTCCAGATTGTGCAGCTCTTTCAGAACATCAGCTGTCTGAATTTGTGTGAAGGAGAAGCGGAGGGGGCATGGGCAAGTTGCAGCGGAGGATGCTTAATAAGTGACAACATACAACAAATATATAAAGATAACTTGATTCCATTACTCAACAATGTGAAAGCAGATCTAATTAAATGGAATAATCTTCCCATAAATCGTACAGGTAGAATAAACCTCTTTAGAATGGCATGGCTGCCAAATATTTTGGATTTATTTTCGATAATACCAATGACCTCACCGAAGACATTCTTTAAAAAAGTATACTCAAACATAACAGATTTTGCATTAGTGCATGTTTGTGTGTATGTGTGTGCATTTGTCTATTTGTGTGTACGTGTGTGCATTTGTCCGTGTGTGTGTGTACGTGTGTGCATTTGTCCGTGTGTGTGTGTGAATTTCGAGCCAATTCCGTGAGCTAAAATAAATGGCCATGTCTGCCATTGGGAACAAGGTTTCCAATCCACAGAAGCAGCTATGACCCTGGTATTACTGTACTATTATACTACGGTGTGTTAAAACAGAGGTTATATGGACCCCAGGACACACTAGCTCAGACTTATACGCCTCACGACACACATAAAAAGCATAGAAATATGTGCATTGTTTCAAGATGACCTGATACATAGGGTATCATTTTGCCCTCTCACCAGACAGGCATTTCCGAAGTTCACTCTCAAATGGCACCCTATTCACTATATAGTGCACTACTTTTGTACACCCCTTTTGTATAAAAAGTAGTACACTATGAAGGGAATAGAGTGACATATGAGCTTCACGGGAGCCGTCAAGTCTTGAGAGTGATATTGTGTGCTGTGTTACCCTCGTGAATGCACCTGGCTATAGCTGGAAGATAGAAGTGTGTGTGTGTGTGTGTGTGTGTGTGTGTGTGTGTGTGTGTTTGTGCGTGTGCATGTGTATATGCTTGTGTACACTGAGTGTACAAAACATTAGGAACACCTCCTCTTTCCATGACACAGACTGACCAGGTGAATCCAGGTGAAAAATATGATCCCTTATTCAGTGTAGATGAACCGGTTTGAGTGTGTCAAGAACTGCAACGCTGCTGAGTTTTTCACACTCAACAGTTTCCTGTGTGTATCAAGAATGGTCCACCACCCAAAAGACATCCAGCCAACTTGACACAACTGTGGGAAGCATTGGAGTCAACATGGGCCAGCATCCCTGTGGAACGCTTTCGATGCCTTGTAGAGTCCATGCCCCGACGAATTGAGGCTGTTCTGAGGGCAAAATGGGTGCAACTCAATATTAGGAAGCTGTTCCTAATGTTTTGTACACTCAGTGTATATGCTTGTGTGTTTACGCTCATGTGTGGACTCACGTGTGTGTGTGTGCTTATCTGTGTAAAAAATGTCTTTCTTCACTGAGTCATTATTTCAACGTGCTAAAGTCGTCGGGCATTAGGAGGAGGTCATGATGTTGCGTCTCCAGAGACACTTGCCTCGTCTTCATTTCTTGAACAATACAACTAATCACCACTTACTGGGCGTGACCTCTCAGTCAAACACCATTAACCCCTTCACCTCCAAGGCTGCACCATTCAGAGTAGACCCATGGTGATGTTTTCAAAATAAACCACCCGGGTCGTGTTTATTGAATTTTACTGTACTGTAGTCTTAAGTGTTTAGGAAAATACTTTTACAAAGCAATGAATGTACGCCTTCCTTTTCATTTTGCTCAGTGGTAGCCATCTTGTCTTTCATGAAGGATGGCCTGACATTCTCCTGTGGAATTCACTGGGGTTCTCTGCCTCTAACCCTGTTACAGGGGCTGAGTCACTGGCTTGCTGGTGCTCTTTCATGCCGTCCCTAGGAGGGGTGCGTCACTTGAGTGGGTTGAGTTACTGACGTGATCTTCCTGTCTGGGTTGGCGCCCCCCCTTGGTTTGTGCTGTGGTGGAGACCTCTGTGGGCTATACTCGGCCTTGTCTCAGGATTGTAAGTTGGTGGTTGAGGATATCCCTCTAGTGGTGCGGGGGCTGTGCTTTGGCAGAGTGGGTGGGGTTATATCCTTCCTGTTTGGCCCTGTCCGGGGTTTCTTCGGATGGGGCCACAGTGTCTCCGGACCGCTCCTGTCTCAGCCTCCAGTATTTATGCTGCAGTAGTTTATGTGTCGGGGGGCTGGGGTTAGTTGGTTATACCTGGAGTACTTCTCCTGTCTTATCCAGTGTCCTGTGTGAATTTAAGTATGCCTCTCTCTAATTCTCTCGTTCTCTCTTTCTCTCTGAGAACCTGAGCCCTAGGACCATACGTCAGGACTACCGGCATGCTGACACCTTGCTGTCCCCAGTCCGCCTGGCCTTGCTGCTATTCCAGTTTCAACTGTTCTGCCGTGGTTACGAAACCCCTACCTGTCCCAGACCTGCTGTTTTCAACTCTTAATGATCGGCTATGAAAAGCCAACTGAGAGACCTGAGCCCTAGGACCATACTTCGGGACTACCGGCCGTGGTGACTCCTTGCTGTCCCCAGTCCGCCTGGCCTTGCTGCTATTCCAGTTTCAACTGTTCTGCCTGCGGTTATGGAACCCCTACCTGTCCCAGACCTGCTGTTTTCAACTCTTAATGATCGGGCTATGAAAAGCCAACTGAGATTTATTCCTGATTATTATTTGACCATGCTTGCAATATGAACATTTTTTGAACATCTTGGCATGGTTCTGTTATAATCTCCACCGGGCACAGCCAGAAGAGGACTGGCCACCCCTCATAGCCTGGTTCCTCTCTAGGTTTCTTCCTAGGTTTTGGCCTTTCTAGGGAGTTTTTCCTAGCCACCGTGCTTCTACACCTGCATTACTAGCTGTTTGGGGTTTTAGGCTGGGTTTCTGTACAGCACTTCGAGATATTAGCTGATGTACGAAGGGCTATATAAAATAAAATTGATTGATTGATTGAATTCGACATGGGTCCCATTATGCCTGGTGAAAACCAAACACTGCATTCCACAGTAAGAACCTTATACCAAGGGTCAAGCATGGTGGTGGTCGTGTGATGGTTTGGGGATGCTTTGCTGCCTGGACGACTTGCCTTAATAGAAGTAACCATGAATTCTGCTCTGTATCAGAGAATTATACAGGAGAATGTCAGGCCATCCATCTGTGAGCTGAAGCTGAAGCACAGCTGGGTCATGCAGCAAGACAATGATCCAAAACACACAATCAAGTCTACATGAAAATGGCTAAAAAGCAACAAATTTGAAGTTTTGGAATGGCCTTGTCAAAGTCCAGACCTAATCCCAATTGAGATGTCACTGAGTTAAAGCAGTTCTGCATGCAAGAGTGAGACAAAATTCCTCCACATCAATGTGAGAGACTGATCAACAACTACAGGAAGCATTTGGTGGCACCACCAGTTATTGAGTGTAAGGGGGCAATTACTTTTTCACGCAGGGGAATTGGGTGTTGCATAACTTTGTTCATTAAATAAATAAAATAAATATCATTTTTCTTTGTTATTTGTCAAATCAGGTTCCCTTTATCTAATATTAGGTTGTGGTTGACGATCTGATAACATTCAGTATAAAAAATATGCAAAAATAGAGAAAATCAGAAAGGGGGCAAATACTTTTTCACGGCACCTGAAGTCAATCGAAGTTCAGAGCAGGGTTTGGAATCTTGAGTAAACCGCCTCTAGTGGATCTCTCTCCTTTGACCTCTCACCTTTCACCTAATGGCAACGGCATCCTGGGATAGCTATCTGTCTGTCTCATCTCAGGAGAACCTGTCTTTACCTGTTCCAGCAGACGAGGAGGTGATGATGGGGTCTTTTTAAAAAAATGCTAGGAAACGGTTCTCTTGGTTTCCCAGGCCTAGGCTCCCTAGGCTTAATGAGCTTCCAACTTCCTTCCTTCTGTGTTGGAGCGGTCGATGCGGCGTGATTGAAAACAATGTTATTCACCTCAGATCTTCGTCCCCATTCTGACAAGCTTGACAACGGTATATGATTCTCCAGAGTATATATTTTTATTTGTGTTTTATAAGGTTTTGATTCAAAGATGTTCCATTGTCTCTGAAAGGGAGAAAGATAGGGAGAGAGGGAGTGATGGATGGATGGATAGATAGATAGATAGATAGATAGATAGATAGATAATATGTAATAATAAATTATAATATGCCATTTAGCAGACGCTTTTATCCAAAGCGACTTACAGTCATGCGTGCATACATTTTTGTGTATGGGTGGTCCCGGGGATCGAACCCACTACCTTGGCGTTACAAGCGCCGTGCTCTACCAGTTGAGCTACAGAGGACCACAAAAATAGATAGATAGATAGATAGATAGATAGATAGATAGATAGATAGATAGATAGATAGATAGATAGATAGATAGATAGATAGATAGATAGATAGATAGATAGATAGATAGATAGATAGATAGATAGATAGATAGATAGATAGATAGATAGATAGATAGATAGATAGATAGATAGATAGATAGATAGATAGATAGATAGATAGATAGATAGATAGATAGACAGATTCCAGCCGTGTGACTCTCTCTGCGGTGTCTCTTCTGATATTGTGACACCCCCTGTTTGTGCACACACACACACAGACACACACACATTCTACCGCACCCATACATCTAGAGGCCATTGAAATTATTTTGTTGCAAATTATTCAAAGACAGATTTTTAAGTAGCCTAATTGGTTTTGATTAGCTTCACCACTAACCAGAAGTGAATAAGCAAACAGCTATACAGTTGAAGTCGGAGGTTTACGTACACCTCAGACAAATACATTTAAACTCAGTTTTTCACAATTCCTGACATTTAATCCTAGTAAAAATTCCCTGTCTTAGGTCAGTTAGGATCACCACTTTATTTTAAGAATGTGAAATGTTAGAATAATATTAGAGATAATTATTTCTTTCAGCTTTTATTTATTTCATAACATTCCCAGTGGGTCATAAGTTTCCATACACTCAATTAGTATTTGCTAGCATTGCCTTTAAATTGTTTAACTTGGGTCAAACGTTTCAGGTAGCCTTCCACAAGCTTCCCACAATAAGTTGGTCCTCTGTAGCTCAGCTGGTAGAGCACGGCGCTTGTAACGCCAAGGTAGTGGGTTCGATCCCCGGGACCACCCATACACACAAAAAAAAATGTATGCACGCAAGACTGTAAGTCGCTTTGGATAAAAGCGTCTGCTAAATGGCATATTATTTATTTAAGTTGGGTGGATTTTGGCCCATTCCTCCTGACAGAGCTGGTGTAACTGACTCAGGTTTGTAGGCCTCCTTGCTCGCACACACTTTTTCAGTTCTGCCCACACATTTTCTATAGGATTGAGGTCAGGGCTTTGTGATGGCCACTCCAATACCTTGACTTTGTTGTCCTTAAGCCATTTTGCCACAACTTTGGAAGTATGCTTAGGGTCATTGTCCATTTGGAAGAATCATTTGCGACCAAGCTTTAACTTCCTGACTGATGTCTTGAGATGTTGCTTCAATATATCCACATAATCTTCCTTCCTCATGATGCCATCTATTTTGTGAAGTGCACCAGTCTCTCCTGCAGCAAAGCACCCCCACAGCATGATGCTGCCACCCCCGTGCTTCACGGTTGGGATGGTGTTCTTCGGCTTGCAAGCCTTCCCCTTTCTCCTCCAAACATAACGATGATCATTATGGTCAAACAGTTCTATTTTTGTTTCATCAGACTAGAAGACGTTTCTCCAAAAAGTATGATCTTTGTCCCCATGTACAGTTGCAAACCGTAGTCTGGCTTTTTTATGGCGGTTTTGGAGCAGTGGCTTCTTCCTTGCTGAGCGGCCTTTCAGGTTATGTCGATATAGGACTAGTTTTACTGTGGATATAGATACTTTCCTCCAGCATCTTCACAAGGTCCTTTGCTGTTGTTCTGTGATTGATTTGCACTTTTCGCACCAAAGTACGTTCATCTCTAGGAGACAGAACGCGTCTCCTTCCTGAGCGGTATGACGGCTGCGTGGCCCCATGGTGTTTATACTTGCGTACTATTGTTTGTACAGATGAACATGGTACCTTCAGGCATTTGGAAATTGCTCCCAAGGATGAACCAGACTTGTGGAGGTCTACCATTTTTTTTCTGCGGTCTTGGCTGATTTCTTTTGATTTTCCCATGATGTCAAGCAAAGAGGCACTGAGTTTGAAGGTAGGTCTTGAAATACATCCACAGGTACACCTCCAATTGATTCAAATTATGTCAATTAGCCTATCAGAAGCTTCTAAAGCCATGACATCATTTTCTGGAATTTTTCAAGCTGTTTAAAGGCACAGTCAACTTAGTGTATGTAAACTTCTGACCCACTGGAATTGTGATAAAGTGAATTATAAGTGAAATAATCTGTCTGTAAACAATTGTTGGAAAAATTACTTGTGTCATGCACAAAGTAGATGTCCTAACCGACTTGCCAAAACTATAGTTTGTTAAAAATAAATTTGTGGAGTTGTTGAAAAACGAGTTTTACTGACTCCAACCTAAGTGTATGTAAACGTACGACTTCAACTGTAGATAGCTAAACTGAGCCTTAACGTGATGCACCCCTTTACAGTACTGATGATCTTATGCCACATTCACATACACAAACTATCATGCAAGCTCCAACTGCTTCACTAGCTTGATGGCCAAAATATAAAGCAATTCAAATCTTCTCAAAGACTTCTGCTTCTTTTGACTCAGCTAGTCACCAAAACCTTTTACTACACCGAAAATAATCAGTCATGATTCAACAGAAAGTCTCAACACACCATTATTGATACCCTCATAAACTTTGCCTAATTAACACACAATATTCAATGCTGGTGGTTCCAGTTGCCCAGCTGGGGCATGGTGCTTGAGCTTAATGTAGTTGTGGGTGTGATTCCCACATGGGCCACATACTTTGTTCAAAATAACAGTGTTTTTGTTATTGATATAACAGCCAGCCTTGCATCTCCAGCTGTGACTCTGAGCTGTTCCTCATGCTGTCTGCCCCCCTCTCAGTCCCTCTTCACTTCACAGAACACAAATGTCCCTAATTAGATCACTGAATATATCAAGATGGGAGGGAGAGAGACTAAGAGAGAGAGAGAGAGAGACAGAGCGAAGGAGAGAGAGAAAGATTGAGGGACAGAGAGAGATACAGGGAGAGACATAAAGAGAGAGACAAAGAGATAAGTGGGGGGGGGTTGATGAGTGGGGCAGGGGGAGTTGTGTTATGTGTCAGCGTGGGTTGTTGTGCATTTCTACTAATACGGGTGAGTGTGTGTGTGTGCGTGTGTGCGTGTGTCCATGTGCGTCTGTGCGTGTGGTCCGTAGCCAAACAAAAACCATATGGTCACAGTTAGAAGGTAGATTCTTTTCAATTGTTGAATGATCAAAACATATTTCCCAACTCCCTCTCCACCTCCTCCTCAGGAAAACAAATGAATCCTAAATTATAATGGCATTCCGGGGATTCTTTGTGCATGGGATTGTTGTCTTAATGGTGTGGCTGGGGCAATCTGGCCTGGAATTCCTGTCTGGGACATCAGAGCGGCTGATTTATATGGATGTACTTTCTCTGTGGTCAGGGGAAGAGAGGGAAGAGGTAGACAGAAAGAAAGACACAGTACTCAGCTTTGATGGAGCACTTGGTCTGATACAGGGAGACAAGCCGAGACAGGGAGGAGAGTCTGGAGGGTTAGGGTCTGATATAGGGAGCCAAGCCAAGGGGGGGAAAAGAGTCTGGAAGGTTAGGGTCAGAGACAGGGAGAAGAGTCTTGAGGATTGGGGTCTGACACAGAGAGCCAAGCTGAGGGGGGGAGAAGAGTCTGGAGGGTTAGGGTCTGAGACAGGGTTGAAGAGCCCCGACGCTAAACCTGTACCTTATCCCCCAAGCTAACCCTGTACCTTCTCCCAACGCTGACCCAGTACCTTCTCCCCCACGCTAACCCTGTACCTTCTCCCCCACGCTAACCCTGTACCTTCTCCCCCACGCTAACCCTGTACCTTCTCCACCACGCTAACCCTGTACCTTCTCCCCCAAGCTAACCCTGTACCTTCTCCCCCACGTTAACACTGTACCTTCTCCCCCACGCTAACCCTGTACCTTCTCCCCCACGCTAACCCTGTATTTTCTCCCACATGCTAACCCTGTACCTTCTCCCCCACGCTAACCATGTACCTGTTCCCCCACGCTAACCCTGTACCTTCTCCCCCACGCTAACCATGTACCTTCTCCCTCATGCTAACCCTGTACCTTCTTCCCCACGCTAACCCTGTACCTTCTCCCCCACGCTAACCCTGTACCTTCTCCCCCACGCTAACCCTGTACCTGTTCACCCAGGCTAACCCTGTACCTGTTCCCCCACGCTAACCCTGTACCTTCTCCCCCACGCTAACCCTATACCTGTTCTCTCACGCTAACCCTGTACCTTCTCCCCCATGCTAACCCTGTACCTTCTCCCCCACGCTAACCCTGTACCTTCTCCCCCACGCTAACCCTGTACCTTCTCCCCCACGCTAACCCTGTACCTTCTCCAGGCTCTGTCGTAGCCGGCCGCGACCAGGAGACCCATGGGGCGGCGCACAATTGGCCCAGCGTCGTCCAGGGTAGGGGAGGGAATGGCCGGCAGGGATGTAGCTCAGTTGGTAGAGCATGGCGTTTGCAATGGCAGGGTTGTGGGTTCGATTCCCACGGGGGGCCAATATGAAAAATAAAAAAATAAAAAAAATAATGTATGCACTCACTAACTGTAAGTCGCTCTGGATAAGAGCGTCTGCTAAATGACTAAAATGTAAAATGAAAATGCTAACCCTGTACCTTCTCCCCCACGCTAACCCTGTACCTTCTTTTCCACACTAACCATGTACCTCCTCCCCCACGCTAACCCTGTACCTTCTCCCCCACGCTAACCCTGTACCTTCTCCCCCACACTAACCCTGTACCTTCTTTCCCACGCTAACTCTGTACCTCCACACCCACGCTAAACCTGTACCTCCTCCCCCACATGCCCGCTGTCACCCAGGGTAATGTATGAGGTGCTGAGAGAAAGGCTCTGTCTGTCATTACGAGCCCCAGTCCCCTCACCCATGTGGTATGTGTGTGTGTGTGTGTGTGTGTGTGTGTGTATGCTTGTGCATGTGTGTGTGCGTGTTTGTGTATGTGTAAGGCATTACGAGATCCAGTACCCTGCTACATAACAAAGCCAGCATCGCACACAAACACACACGCATGCGCGTCATGTTTTGCAGAGGGGTCAAATACATATTTCCCTCATTAAAATGCAAATCAATTTATAACATTTTTGACATGCGTTTTTCTGGATTTTTTTTTTCTTATTCTGTCTCTCACGATTCAAATAAACCTACCATTAAAATTATAGACTGATCATTTCTTTGTCAGTGGGCAAACGTACAAAATCAGCAGGGGATCAAATACTTTTTTCCCTCACTGTATACAGTAGACACTGACTGATTCAAAAGACCAGAGTTAAAACCAATACAAGTATCAAATGTGTCTTGCCAGCTGCTATGAAATCAACATCAACTAAGTGGGTGTGCCTTATCAGAAATACATATTACTCAATATACAGCCTGATCACTAGAAATTAACTTTGATTTCGGACGCTTGAAAGGTCCTGAGAACGTCGATATATCCCTTCCTCGGCGCTCACAATATAAATAAAAATAAACAATTGCCCAGCACTGTGCGCAAACTTGTGATGCAAGGACCCAGCACACTGCTTAGAGCACTGCGCCATCGCAGTTCACAATGCTCTAGCAAGCCATGAGAATACTTCATGATACTTCATGATAATAGCGAGTCATTTTTTATTATTTCGTTTTAAGCATTCCCCAAACCATAGCCAAAACCTTAACCATTGTGCCCTCCAAGCTCATCACTAAGCTCAGGACCCTGGGACTGAACACCTCCCTCTGAAACTGGATCCTGGACTTCCTAACGGGCCGCCCCCAGAACAAATCTAATTGTATTTGCCACATGAACCGAATACAAATGGTGTAGACTTTACCATGAAATGCTTGCTTACGAGCCCTTCCCAGCGATGCAGAGTTTAAGAATAATAATACAAATACAAATAGAATAGTAACAAAAGAGGAATACAATAACATACAAAAGAATGGAGTAATACTGTATACAGGGAGTACCAGTACCATATCAATATGCAGAGGTATAAGGGATTTGAGCTACATACAGCGCCTTCAGAAAGTATTCAGACCCCTTGACTTTTTCCACATTTTGTTATGTTACAGCCTTATTCTAAAATGGATTACAGTGTTTTTTTCCCTCATCTATCTACACACAATACCCCATAATGACAAAGCAAAAACAGGTTTTAAGAAATGTTAGCAAATGTATTAGAAATAAAAAAACAGAAATATCACATTTAGATAAGTATTCAGACACTTTACTCAGTACTTTGTTGAAGCACCTTTGGCAGCAATTACAGCCTTGAGTCTTCTTGGGTATGACGCTACAAGCTTGGCACACCTGTATTTTGGGCGTTTCTCCCATTCTTCTCTGCAGATCCTCTCAAGCTCTGTCAGGTTGGATGGGGAGCGTCGATGCACAGCTATTTTTAGGTCTCTCCAAAGATGTTAGATCGGATTCAAGTCTGGGTACTGGCTGGGCCACTCAATGACATTCAGATACCTGTCCTGAAGCCACTCCTGCGTTGTCTTGGATGTGTGCTTAGGGTCATTGTCCTGTTGGAAGGTGAACCATTGTCCCAGTCTAAGGTCCTGAGCGCTCTGGAGCAGGTTTTCATCAAGGATCTCTCTGTACCTTGCTCTGTTCACCTTTCCCTCGATCCTCACTAGTCTCCCAGTCCCTGCCACTGAAAAACATCGCCAAAGCATGATGCTGCCACCACCATGCTTCACCGTAGGGATGGTGTCAGGTTTCCTCCAGATTTGACGCTTGGCAAAGAGTTCAATCTTGGTTTCATCAGACCAGAGAATCTTGTTTCTCATGGTCTGAAAGTCCTTTATGTGCCTTATGGCAAACTCCAACAAGATTATCTGGTGCGCGATGTCTAATATTAAGGAAGTCTCAAGGTATTGCTCGCCTGAGGTAGGGTACCTCATGATAAGCTGTAGACCACACTACCTACCAAGAGAGTTTTCATCTATATTTTTCGTAGCTGTCTATTTACCACCACAAACCGATGCTGGCACTAAGACTGCACTCAATGAGCTGTAAAAGGCCATAAGCAAACAAGAAAACACTCATCCAGAAGCGGCGCTTCTAGTGGCCGGGAACTTTAATGCAGGCAAACTTAAATCCGTTTTACTTCGTTTCTAGCAGCATGTCACATGTGCAACCAGAGGAAAAAAACTCTAGACCACTTTTACTCCACGCACAGAGACGAGTACAAAGCTGTCAATCGCCCTCCATTTGGCAAATCTGACTATAATTATATCCTCTTGATTCCTGCTTACAAGCAAAAACTAAAGCAGGAAGTACCAGTGACTCACTCAATACAGAAGTTGTGAGATGATGTGAATGCTACGCTACAGGACTGTTTTGCTAACACAGACTGGAATATGTTCTGGGATTCATCCAATGGCATTGAGGAGTATACCACCTCAGTCACCGGCTTCATTAATGAGAGCATCGACGACGTCATCCCCACAGTGACCGTACGTACATATCCCAACCAGAAGTAATGGATTACAGGCAACATCCGCACCGAGCTAAAGACTAGAACTGCCGCTTTCACTAATCCGGACGCTTATAAGAAATCTCGCTATGCCCTCAGACGAACCATCAAACAGGCAAAGCGTCAATACAGGACTAAGATTGAATCCTACTACACCGGCTCTGATGCTCGTCGGATGTGGCAGGGCTTGCAAACTATTACGGACTACAAAGGGAAGCACAGCCGCGAGCTGCCCAGTGACGCGAGCCTACCAGATGGGCTATATGCCTTTTATGCTCGCTTCGAGGCAAGCAACACTGAAGCATGCATGAGAGCACCAGCTGTTCCGGACGACTGTGTGATCACGCTCTCCGTAACCGATGTGAGCAAGACCTTTAAACAGGTCAACATTCACAAGGTTGCGGTGCCAGACAGATTACCAGGACGTGTATTCAGAGCATGCCCGGACCAACTAGCAAGTGTCTTCACTGACATTTTCAACCTCTCCCTGACCAAGTCTGTAATACCTACATGTTTCAAACAGACCACCATAGTCCCTGTGCTCAAGAACGCAAAGGTAACCTGCCTAAATGACTACCGCCCCACAGCGCTCATGTCAGTAGCCATGAAGTGCTTTGGAAGGCTGGTAATGGCTCCCATCAACACCATCATCCCGGAAACCCGAGACCCACTCCAATTTGCATACTGCCCCAACAGATCCACAGATGACGCAATCTCAATTGCACTCCACACTGCCCTTTCCCACCTGGACAAAAGGAACACCTACAGTGGGGGAAAAAAGTATTTAGTCAGCCACCAATTGTGCAAGTTCTCCCACTTAAAAAGATGAGAGAGGCCTGTAATTTTCATCATAGGTACACGTCAACTATGACAGACAAATTGAGAATTTTTTTCCAGAAAATCACATTGTAGGATTTTTAATGAATTTATTTGCAAATTATGGTGGAAAATAAGTATTTGGTCACCTACAAACAAGCAAGATTTCTGGCTCTCACAGACCTGTAACTTCTTCTTTAAGAGGCTCCTCTGTCCTCCACTCGTTACCTGTATTAATGGCACCTGTTTGAACTTGTTATCAGTATAAAAGACACCTGTCCACAACCTCAAACAGTCACACTCCAAACTCCACTATGGCCAAGACCAAAGAGCTGTCAAAGGACACCAGAAACAAAATTGTAGACCTGAACCAGGCTGGGAAGACTGATTCTGCAATAGGTAAGCAGCTTGGTTTGAAGAAATCAACTGTGGGAGCAATTATTAGGAAATGGAAGACATACAAGACCACTGATAATCTCCCTCGATCTGGGGCTCCACGCAAGATCTCACCCCGTGGGGTTAAAATGATCACAAGAACGGTGAGCAAAAATCCCAGAACCACACGGGGGGACCTAGTGAATGACCTGCAGAGAGCTGGGACCAAAGTAACAAAGCCTACCATCAGTAACACACTACTAGAACTTTTTGGTAAAAACTCAACTCGTCGTGTTTGGAGGACAAAGAATGCTGAGTTGCATCCAAAGAACACCATACCTACTGTGAAGCATGGGGGTGGAAACATCATGCTTTGGGGCTGTTTTTCTGCAAAGGGACCAGGACGACTGATCTGTGTAAAGGAAAGAATGAATGGGGCCATATATCGTGAGATTTTGAGTGAAAACCTCCTTCCATCAGCAAGGACATTGAAGATGAAACGTGGCTGGGTCTTTCAGCATGACAATGATCCCAAACACACCGCCCGGGCAATGAAGGAGTGGCTTCGTAAGAAGCATTTCAAGGTCCTGGAGTGGCCTAGCCAGTCTCCAGATCTCAACCCCATAGAAAATCTTTGGAGGGAGTTGAAAGTCTGTGTTGCCCAGCGACAGCCCCAAAACATCACTGCTCTAGAGGAGATCTGCATGGAGGAATGGGCCAAAATACCAGCAACAGTGTGTGAAAACCTTGTGAAGACTTACAGAAAACGTTTGACCTGTGTCGTTGCCAACAAAGGGTATATAACAAAGTATTTAGAAACTTTTGTTATTGACCAAATACTTATTTTCCACCATAATTTGCAAATAAATTCATTAAAAATCCTACAATGTGATTTTCTGGATTTTTTTTCTCATTTTGTCTGTCATAGTTGACGTGTACCTATGATGAAAAGTACAGGCCTCTCTCATCATTTTAAGTGGGAGAACTTGCACAATTGGTGGCTGACTAAATACTTTTTTCCCCACTGTATGTGAGAATGTTTTTCATTGACTACAGTTCAGCGTTCTACACCATAGTGCCCACAAAGCTCATCACTAAGCTAAGGACCCTGGGACTAAACACCTCCCTCTGCAACTGGATCTTGGACTTCCTGACAGGCCGCCCCCAGGTGGAAAGGGTAGGCAACAACACATCTGCCACGCTGATCCTCAACACGGGGGCCCCTCAGGGGTGCGTGCTTGTCCCCTCCTGTACTCCCTGTTCACCCACGACTGCGTGGCCAAGCACGACTCCATCACCATCATTAAGTTTGCTGATGACACAACGGTGGTAGGCCTGGTCACCGACAACAATGAAACAGCCTATAGGGAGGAGGTCAGAGACATGGCAGGACAACAACCTCTCCCTCAACGTGAGCAAGAAAAGGAGGGCCGAACAAGCCCCCATTCACATTGACGGGGCTGTAGTGGAGCAGGTCGAGAGCTGGAAGTTCCTTGGTGTCAACATCACCAACAAACTATTATGGTCCAAACACACCAAGACAGTCGTGAAGAGGGCACAACAACGCCTATGCCCCCTCAGGAGACTGAAAATATTTGGCATGGGGTCCCCATTTCCTCAAAGACTCCAGTCATCCAAGTCATAGACTGTTCTCTCTCCTACCGCACGGCAAACGGTACCGAATCTACAAGTCTAGGTCCAAAAGGCTCCTTAACAGCTTCTACCCCCAAACCATAAGACTGCTGAACAATCCACCAAATGGCCTCCCAGACTATTTGCATTGACACCCCTCTCTTTGTTTTTACACTGCTGCTACTCGCTGTTTATTATCTATGCATAGTCACTTTACCCCTACCTACATGTACAAATTACCTCGACTAACCTGTACCCCCGCACATTGACTCGGGACCGGTACCCCCTGTATATAGCCTCGTTATTTTATTGTGTTACTCTTTTTACTTTAGTTTATTTTAATAAATATTTTCTTAACTCTATTTTCTTAAAAATGCCTTGTTGGTTAAGGGCTTGTAAGTAAGCATTTCACGGTAAGGTCTACACCTGTTCTATTCGGCACATGTGACAAAGAAATTTTGATTTGATTTCATTTGTTGATGAGCTTGGAGGGGACACTGAGCTGTAGTCTAAGAACAGCATTCTCACATAGTTATTTCCCCTCTTGTCCAGGTTGGAGAGGGCAGTGTGAAGTGCAATTGAGATTGCGTCATCTGTGGTCTGTTGGGGTGGTATGCGAATTGGAGTGGGTCTAGCATGTTTGGGACAGTGGCGGTCGGTGCCATTTAAGACGAGGGAGGATGATTTCTTTCTTAATTCGCATGGCCTTATTTCTATTTATAGCATATTGGATGACTGTCATTCATATTCTACGCACCCAGCTCAATGTAACATTAATAGGTTTAGGCTACTACATGATACTAAAAGGATAGAAGGATTACTTATCCTATCCCAGGTGTTCCTTAAAGAAGTGGGGTTTCAAATGTCTCCGGAAGGTGGTGAGTGACTCCGCTGTCCTGGCGTCGTGAGGGAGCTTGTTCCACCATTGGGGTGCCAGAGCAGCGAACAGTTTTGACTGGGCTGAGCGGGAACTGTGCTTCAGCAGGGGTAGGGGAGCCAGCAGGCCAGAGGTGGATGAACGCAATGCCCTCGTTTGGGTGTAGGGACTGATCAGAGCCTGAAGATACGGAGGTGCCGTTTCCCTCACAGCTCCGTAGGCAAGCTCCATGGTCTTGTAGCAGATGCGAGCTTCAACTGGAAGCCAGTGTAGTGTGCGGAGGAGCGGGGTGACGTGAGAGAACTTGGGAAGGTTGAACACTAGACGGGCTGCGGCATTCTGGATGAGTTGTAGGGGTTTAATGGCACAGGCAGGGAGCCCAGCCAACAGCGAGTTGCAGTAATCCAGACGGGAGATGACAAGTGCCTGGATTAGGACCTGTGCCGCTTCCTGTGTAAGGCAGGGTCGTACTCTCCGAATGTTGTAGAGCATGAACCTACAGGATCGGGTCACCGCCTTGATGTTAGCGGAGAACGACAGGGTGTTGTCCAGGGTCACGCCAAGGCTCTTCGTACTCTGGGAGGAGGACACAACGGAGTTGTCAACCGTGATGGCAAGATCATGGAATGGGCAGTCCTTCCCCGGGAGGAAGAGCAGCTCCGTCTTGCCAAGGTTCAGCTTGAGGTGGTGATCCGTCATCCATACTGATATGTCTGCCAGACATGCAGAGATGCGATTCGCCACCTGGTTATCAGAAGGGGGAAAGGAGAAGATTAGTTGTGTGTCGCTGCGTAGCAATGATAGGAGAGGCCATGTGAGGATATGACAGAGCCAAGTGACTTGGTGTATAGCGAGAATAGGAGAGGGCCTAGAACTGAGCCCTGGGGGACACCAGTGGTGAGAGCACGTGGTGCGGAGACAGCTTCTCACCACGCCACTTGGTAGGAGCGACCGGTCAGGTAGGACGCAATCCAAGAGTGAGCCGCGCCGGAGATGCCCAGCTCGGAGAGGGTGGAGAGGAGGATCTGATGGTTCACAGTATCAAAGGCAGCAGACAGGTCTAGAAGGACAAGAGCAGAGGAGAGAGAATTAGCTTTAGCAGTGCGGAGAGCCTCCGTGACACAGAGAAGAGCAGTCTCAGTTGAATGTAGACCTTCATTGCAAAACAGTGTGTTTAATCAATTATCGTTTGGGAGTTCTGTATCGCTGGGCAACTCACGGCTGGGTTTCCCTTTGTAGTCCGTTATCGTCTGCAACCCCTGCCACATACGACGAGCGTTAGTTATTTTCAATAACGGAAAAAGTGGAATTTGGTTTATTTTCTGAATTGACTGGAACTTAAATGGAATTGCACTCAACATTTGTTAGCACACTTGGGCTGTAACCACACCTGGAATTTAAACTCACAACCTCGTAGATGACAGCAACCTGAATTTCCTGCTTCGCCACCAGGTCTGTGGCCATGACAGACATTTATTGGCAAGAATAAATGTCTGCACTTTGCTAAAAGTTGCCCAGAATCAAGTAAATAATTGTGCGATTATCTGACAACACCGGAGGTGTAACTGCGTTAGAGCTGTCAAATCGGTGAGCGGCTGCTCGTGTAGCCATTGTCACAATGCCACACCCGTCCTACTCACTTTAGACGTTCAGAGCGAGAAAGCATAGGCTATATAGAAATAATGACACTCAAATTGAAAATCATGAAAATTTCTATCAGCGTTATCGAGGTGTAGATTACATATCACATTCCAGTGTTCCAACTTGTAAACAAGGCTGCACGGGTTTCTCTTAACGCAGGTCCGTGCAGTCAATGGCAATTTCCTCTTCAGCTATAATGCCAGGAGACACGTGGATTTGACAGCTTGAACACAGTTCCACCTCAACATAACGATAAAACCAACTAAACTGGTACAAGATTTCCACTGGCGGTTGGCACAAATACAACATATATTAGACCATGCCCCAGAATATGCTAATGAGCCCCCACCAGCACATTGCCCCCACCTACATTTCAAAGTGCAGTAATATTGCACCTAATGCTGCGTTTGTAAACAAGTGGGAAGTGGGAATTTACCAAATACAACTGGGAAAAATCCACTTGAACGGCCATCCAACTGGTAATTACTAGTAGGAAATCAGTGGGGGTACTTACTAGTGGGTAACAACTAGTATGAAACACGTCTATCATCCCTGAGCTCCGACTTCCACATACTGACCTTTTTCACCAGTTAAATGTACACAGCAAATTATCCAGTGTTAAATTTAACACTGTTTCAGTGTCTATACGGGTCCACACTTTCAGTGTTCAATTAATACACTGCCTAGTGTAAAGCCTTATTTGTATATTTCCCAGAGTGCCTTTCGAGTGAATTGTAGTGACTGTATTTGTTAGTGAGAGAGACATGGTTGTTGCATTCATCCATTTTCAGTCCTGTTGCCAAGTGAATATGTTATCATTCAAATTCAATTTAAATGAACAAAAATATAAATGCAACATGTAAAGTGTTGCTCCCATGTTTCATGAGCTGAAATAAAAGATTGTAGAAATGTTCCATACACACAAAAAGCTTATTTCTCTCAAATTTTGTGCACAAATTTGTTTATATCCCTGTTAATGAGCATTTCTCCTTTGCCAAGATAATCCATCCACCTGACAAGTGTGGCATATCAAGAAGCTGATTAAACGGCATGATCATTACACAGGTGCACCTTGTGCTGGGGACAATAAAAGGCAGCTCTAAAATGTGCAGTTTTGTCACACATCACAATGCCACAGATGTCTCAAGTTTTGAGGGAGTGTGCAATTGGTATGCTGACTGCAGGAATGTCCACCAAAGCTGTTGCCAGAGAATGTAATGTTCATTTCTCTACCATAAGCCACCTCCAACATCGTTTTAGAGAATTTGGCAGAACGTCCAACCGGCCTCACAACAGCAGACCACATCTAACAACGCCAGCCCAGGACCCCACATCCGGCTTCTTCACCTGCGGGATCGTCTGAGACCAGCCACCTGGACAGCTGATGAAACTGTGGGTTTGCACAACCAAAGAGTTTCTGCGCTAGCTGTCAGAAACCGTCTCAGGGAAGCTCATCTGCATGCTGGTCGTCCTCACCAGGGTCTTGACCTGACTGCAGTTCGGCATCATAACTGACTTCAGTGGGCAAATGTTCACCTTCCATGACCACTGGCATGCTGTCCCGGTTTTCAACTCTATGGCGTCGTGTGGGAGAGCGATTTGCTGATGTCAACGTTGTGAACAGAGTGCCCCATGGTGGTGGTGGGGTTATGGTATGGGCAGGATTCCACCTTCCTCCTATATTGTTATTTTGCATGTTTGATGTCTCGTTGGAGGTCGTAGCGGGCTTTCTTGTATGCTTTCATGTCTGTGTCCCATCCCTTGTAAGCGGTAGCGCTAGCCTTTAGCCCAGCACAGATATTGCCTGTAATCCATGGTTTTTGGTTTGGATACGTTCTTATAGTCATTGTGGGGACAACATCGTCTATGCACTTATTGATGAAGCCTGTGACTGTTGTGGTAAACTCTTAAATGCTATCGGATCATTAAGTTCTAAACCCCGCCCTGTGCAACTAGGTCCTGGACTTCCTGACGGGCCGCCCCCAGGTGGTGAAGGTAGGAAACAACTTGTCCACTTCGCTGATCCTCAACACTGGGGCCCCACATGGGTGCGTGCTCCTCCAACTAAATCAACAAGTTTGCAGATGACACAACAGTAGTAGGCTTGATTACCAAAAATGACGAGACAGCCTACAGGAAGGAGGTGAGGGCTCTGGGAGTGTGGTGCCAGGAAAATAACCTCTCACTCTACGTCAACAAAACAAAGGAGATGATCGTGGACTTCAGGAAACAGCAGAGGGTGCACCCCCCTATCCACACCGGCAGGACCGCAGTGGAGAAGGTGGAAAGCTTCAAGTTTCTTGGCATAAGAGCTGAAATAAAATTGGTACCGGCATGAACAGTAGAACAGCTGAGTAGGAATTTAAGTCGTATTTTAAGTCAAAATCGAAGTTAGTAACTGTCGATCTGATGTCCAGAAGTGCTTGGCGGTCATATATGATATTAGTATGAACTTTCTGTAGAAAACAAAGTTAAGATAAACACGATAAAAGTCACGAAATAGCAAAGTTTGATTGGAACTCATAAGATGTTGCCCTTCTCCGTCAGCGGCATCTTTTTTAGGTGGTAAGGGTAGGCAACAACACGTCTGCCACGCTGACCCTCAACACAGTGGCCCCTCAAGGGTGCGTGCTTAGTCCACTCCTGTACGCACTGTTCACCCACAACTGTGTGGCCTCACACCACTCCAACACCATCATTAAGTTTGCTGACGACACGACGGTGGTAGGCCTGATCACCGTCGACAATGAGACAGCCTATCAGGAGGCAGAAAATATATGTAATGGACCCTCAGATCCTCAAAAAGTTATATAGCTGCACCTTTGAGAGCATCTTGACTGGGTGCATCACCGCCTGGTATAGAGGTCCTGGGATGGGACTCCAGCCATCTAAGTTGTAGACTGTTCTCTCTGCTGCCACACGGCAAGCAGTACCGATGCACCAAGTCTGGAACCAGCAGAACTCTGAACAGCTTCTACCCCTAAGCCATAAGACTGCTAAATAGTTAACCAAATAGCTACCCAGACTATCTGCATTGACTCTTTTGACTCATCACATACGCTGCTGCTACTACTTATAATCTATCCTGTTGCCAAGTCACTTTACCCCTGTCTATATGTACATACACTACCGTTCAAAAGTTTGGGGTCACTTAGAAATGTCCTTGTTTTCGAAAGAAAAGCATTTTTTTTGTCCATTAAAATAACATCAAATTGATCAGAAATACAGTGTAGACATTGTTAATGTTGTAAATGGCTATTGTAGCTGGAAACTGACGATTTTTAATGGGATATCTATATAAGCGTACAGAGGTCCATTATCAGCAACCAATGGCACGTTCCAATGGCACGTTGTGTTTGCTAATCCAAGTTTATCATTTTAAAAGGCTAATTGATCATTAGAAAACGCTTTTGCAATTATGTTAGCACAGCTGAAAACGGTTGTGCTGATTAAAGAAGTAATACAACTGGCCTTCTTGAGACTAGTTGAGTATCTGGAGCATCAGCAATTGTGGGTTCGATTACAGGCTCAAAATGGCCAGAAACAAATAACTTTCTTCTGAAACTCGTCAGTCTATTCTTGTTCTGAGAAATGAAGGCTATTCCATGCGAGAAATTGCCAAGAAACTGAAGATCTCGTACAACGCTGTGTACTACTTCCTTCACAGAACAGCACAAACTGGCTCTAACCAGAATAGAAAGAGGAGTGTTGTTTTAATGGACAAAAAAAATGTTTTTCTTTTGAAAACAAGGACATTTCTAAGTGACCCCAAACTTTTGAACGGTGGTGTATACACCTCAATTACCTCGTGCCTCTGCACATCAACTCAGTACTGGTACCCTGTGTATGTACCCAAGTTATCGTTACTCATTGTGTATTAATTTCTTGTGTTATTATTTTTTTCTATTATGTTAGGAATGTTCTCTCTGCATTGCTGGGAATGGCCCGTAAGTAAGCATTTCACTGTTAGTCTACACCTGTTGTTTACGAAGCATGTGACAAATAAAATGTGATTTGATTTGATATCATTACATTGCTGGGCCAACTCAGATCATTACACTGCAGGGCCAACTCAGATCATTACACTGCAGGGCCAACTCAGATCATTACAATGCTGGGCCAACTCAGATCATTATACTGCTGGGCCAACTCAGATCATTATACTGCAGGGCCAACTCAGATCATTACACTGCTGGCAAACTCAGATCATTAGAGAGAGACAGAGGGAGAGAGAGAGACGTAGACTTCAGTTGAGGCTGGTGGGAGGCGCTATCGGAGGACGGACTCATTAATGGCTGGAATGGAATAAAGGGAACCGTTTCAAACACATCAAATACATGGAAATGTATGCACTCACTAACTGTAAGTTGCTCTGGATAAGAGCGTCTGCTAAATCACTAAAATGTAAAAATGAAACCACGTGTTTGACTCCGTTCCATTAATTCCATTCCAGCCATTCCAATAAACCTGGGTTACTGTAGCTCCTCCCACCAGCCTCCACTGGTAGACAGCGACAGAGAGAGAGAGGCCCCAGCACTAGAACAGAGCCAGAGGAGCACCTCTCCCAAATCAAAGCAGATCCTCTTTCTCCTATTCCTCTCTCACTTCAGTGATCAGAGCCCAGGGCTAATATGACTGACCTCTGACCTGCTGTTGACGCTGGAGGTGGAACAAACATACAAACATCCCTCCAACCCTCCACCTCTTTTTCACACACTTCTCTCTATGTGTCTACCTCTGTGTGTCTCTCTATTTCTCTCTCTCCCTCTCTCTCTCTCTCTGTTTTTCTCTCCCTTCCTTTCTCTGGCTATTGAATGCCCCCTTTAGTTGTTTCCTGTAAAAGAAGATAGAGGGGCATAGCGAGAGAGAGACAGGGAGGGAGGGAGACAAAGAGAGGAGGGTGGTCAGGCATGCGTCAGTGTGTAATCAGTGCAATCTTGAGGGGTTGAAGGTTAAGTTTGGATGACCAGAAGCGCTATTTGCCAAAGGAAACATGCCAGGCATGCTAGAATGGATGGATAGATGATTGAAAGCATTATTTTATAGCTAGCACTGGGAGCCCTGGGGTCTCGCCCTCCCATCCAATAATGAATATAGCATTCCAGGCGTCTGTCTCTGTCTCGTACTTCATCTTTTTACAGTTTATTTAGCCCAGTATAACTCACCCTGATTTATTTTACTTTTATCCCCACGCAGAAGTCTAGACTTGTACCCCAATACTGATGCCCGCCCTCCTGCTTCTTTGGTAAATGAAAGGGGAGTGGAAAAAATAGAGAAATAAAGAATGGGAGAATGGCAGAGAGAAAGAGAGAGAGATGGGGAAACATTCCTTCCTATTCCTTAAAAGGGAACAGGCAGACACATTTTTGCAATAGCTCTGGAATCGTAAAAACAACTTGAGAGAACATGATGGATACGTCTTGAGAAAAAAGAAAGAAATGGGTTGACAGCGTGAACAACTTGGATTTGGGATCGGTGGCAGGGAGATTGCGAAGAAGAAGAAGAAGAAGAAGAAGAAGAAGAAGAAGAAGAAGAAGAAGAAGAAGAAGAAGAAGAAGAAGAAGAAGAAGAAGAAGAAGAAGAAGAAGCATGTGTGTTGGATTTTTAAAAAACAATGCATTCCTCAGGTTATATCCATTCAGAACTACAGTACCAGTCAAAAGTTTGGACACACCTATTCATTCCAGGGTTTTTATTTATTTTTAATATGTTCTACATTGTAGAATAATAGTGAAGACCTCGAAACTATGAAGTATCACATATAGAATCATGTAGTAACCAAAAAATAGTTAAAATATATTTTATATTTGAGATTCTTCAAATAGCCACCATTTGCCTTGATGACAGCTTTGCACACACTTGGCATTCTCTCAACCAGCTTCATGAGGTAGTCACCTGGAATGCATTTCAATTAACAGGTGTGCCTTCTTAAAAGTTAATTTGTGGAATTTCTTTCCTTCTTAATGCGTTTGAGCCAATCAGTTGTGTTGTGACAAGGTACAGAAGATAGCCCTATTTGGTAAAAGACCAAGTCCATATTATGACAAGAACAGCTCAAATAAGCAAAGAGAAACGATAGTCCATCATTACCTTAAGACACGAAGGTCAGTCAAAACTTTGAAAGTTTCTTCAAGTGCGGTCGCAAAAACCATCAAGTGCTATGATGAAACTGGCTCTCATGAGGACCGCCACAGGAATGGAAGACCCAGAGTTACCTCTGCTGCAGAGGATAAGTTCATTAGAGTTACCAGCCTCAGAAATTACAGCCCAAATAAATGCTTCACAGAGTTCAAGTAACAGACACATCTCAACATCAACTGTTCAGAGGAGACTATGTGAATCAGGCCTTCATGGTCAAATTGCTGCAAAAAAAACACTACTAAAGGACACAAATAAGAAGAAGAGACTTGCTTGGGCCAAGAAACACGAGCAATGGACATTAGACCAGTGGAGATGTGTCCTTTGGTCTGGAGTCCAAATTTGATATTTTTGGTTCCAACTGCCATGTCTTTGTGAGACGCGGTGTGGGTGAACGGATGATCTCCGTATGTGTATTTCCCACCGTAAAGCATGGAGGAGGAGGTGTTATGGTGTGCGGGTGCTTTGCTGGTGACACTGTCTGTGATTTATTTAGAATTCAAGGCACACTTAACCAGCATAGCTACCACAGCATTCTGCAGCGATACGCCATCCTATCTGGTTTGCGCTTAGTGGGAATATCATTTGTTTTTCAATAGGACAATGACCCAAAACACCTCCAGGCTGTGTATTTTACCAAGAAGGAGAGTGATGGAGTGCTTCATCAGATGACTTGGCCTCCACAATCCCCTGTCCTCAACCCAATTGAGATGGTTTGGGATGAGTCAGACCACAGAGTGAAGGAAAAGCAGCCAACAAGTGCTCAGTATATGTGGGAACTCCTTCAAGACTGTTGGGAAAGCATTCTAGGTGAAGCTGGTTGAGAGAATGCCACGAGTGTGCAAAGCTGTCATCAACGCAAAGGGTGGTTATTTGAAGAATCTCAAATATAAAATATATTTTGAATTGTTTAACACTTTTTTGTTTACTACATGATTCCATATTTTTTATTTCATAGTTTTGATGTCTACAATGTAAAAAATAGTTAAAATAAAGAAAAACCCTTGAATGAGTAGGTGTGTCCAAACTTTTGACTGGTAGTGTATGTGACGAGTAATAGAGAGAGAGAGAGAGAGAGCGTGAGTATGAGATATAGGTATCAAGAGAGTACAGTATAGAGAGAGAATGAGAACGAAAGATGAGAGTAGAGAGATAGACAGCGTTTCTCATTCCTGTCTGTATTCTGTTGTCAAAGAGGGTAATTTACAACATATCTCTGTAATATTGGACACTCACTTTTGTCCTCCACACCACATGCTGCCAAACGATGAAATCGAAGGAGCGTGTGTGTGTGTGTCAGTGTGTTGTGTGTGAGAGAGGGTGTACTTTGCGAGCAGTGCTGAGCACACTGGAAGCGCACTCTCTGTCTCTGCCATATGTTATTCTCCATGGAGACCTTTCTCTCTTCAGAGAGTGAAAATCCATGCAGAGCATTACAGTTCCTGTCCCTTCTTATCCCCTCTGATCAAAGACTGGACCAGAGCAGCGTTTCCACAGCTCCTTCACACCCATAAGCAGCTAGTGTGTGTGTGTGTGTGTGTGTGTGTGTGTGTGTGTGTGTGTGTGTGTGTGTGTGTGTGTGTGTGTGTGTGTGTGTGTGTGTGCATGTGTGTGTGTGTGTGTGTGTGTGTGTGTGCATGTGTGCGTTCGTGTGTGTGAGTGTAATTTGCAAGCAGTGCTGAGCACACTGGAAGCACACACTGTCTGTACTATGTGTTATTCCAACAAGATCACACGGTCTGATTTCAGTATTGCACGTTTGTCCAGGGGGGTAATAAACGTTGAGTTTTGACGGTTATGGCATTAAATCCGATTGGTTAAGTTAAGGGTTATGGTTTGGAATAGGGTTAAAACTGTTGGTTAAGTTTAGGTGTTAATTTCCAAATGGTTAAAGGCATACTTTGGGATTTTGGCGATTTATCTACTTCCCCAGAGTCAGATGAACTTGTGGAAACCATTTTTATGTCTCTGCGTGCAGTTGGAATGAAGTTGCCAACTAGCGCTAGCACAATTGCTAACTAGCATTAGTGCAATGACTGGAAGTCTATTGGGTATCTGCTAGCATGCTAGCAGATACCCAAATACTTCCAGTCATTCCAGTCACTAACGCTAATTAGCACTGGCTCGTGAAACTACCTCTAACTTCCTTTATACTGGACACAGAGACATAGAAATGGTATCCATGAGTTCATCTGACTCAGGGGAAGTAGATAAAGGGCATCATTGCATCCCTGTAAGGTAAGGGTTAAAGCTATAATCCTTAATTGAAACAATAACAAAACAGTAATCTGCCTTTGGTTTGGTGAAAAGCTGAGGGATGGCCTTGGAGAAATGTAACCACTCTCAAATTTGTAGACAGAGCTATGGATGCAAGGACTGACCATCCATGATATCAAAAGTATAGTTTTAACCATGTTTTGAGGCTATACAGTGTTTGTTTAAATGTACATTATTTACAAACATTGGGTTAAAACAAGCTTATAATTTGAGCTCTGATAGGTTACGACAGTTGAACTAAGCACATGAAGCATTTATAAGTTATATTCTTCAAGAATCAATGGGTATATATAATTAGTTTATACGTTAATTTTTTGGGGGGTTAGATCAGCTTTAATATTGCATATTGTCTGCATCATTTCCAATCCCCCATATCTATTTTTTTGTAAATATATATTATTTAAAATATATATTTCCTTCTTTATTATTTTCCCCTAACCCTACCACCCCTCCACTAATTGGAGTAAACTAATGGACAACAACACTTAGGCTTCCACTTCCAGCTAATACATAATACATGCATTTCACGGACAGTATATTTTACATTAGTTATCTTTTTTTTTGTCACAGCCTTCAGCTACCTTCAACCCCTCCCATCTATCGCTGAACACCATCCAGTTTTGATTTCTAGCTGCCATGTATTTTTCCACTGTGCTGTGATGTTTCACAAAAGTTCTGAACCTTTGTATTCTCATAGTTTCTACAGATTGTAAATGAAAGATAAACACCTTTGCTAAGAGTTTATTATATTATTGATCGATTGACTATAACTTTTCAAATCACCCAGCAGTGCTTTTTGCAGAGTTAGCTCCAAAAACAAGCTACATATGGGCAGAACCAAAACAAGTTATCTAATGATTCTGTCTCTTCACAGCAACATTTGCAGTACTGGGATGGTTGTACCCCCCATATATATGACATTCTATTGGTTGCAAGAATGTTGTAATAATAATTTATAATTTAATTTATTAATCTACGTTTTGAATCCCGGCGTCGTTTTGTGTATCAGTTCATATACCATGTGTCATGGAATCGGTACATCGAAAATCTCCTCCCAACTATTTTGCAACCTGTATGGCACAGCTGTCCATTTTTTGGTTCTTAAATGAAACTGGTATACTTTTTTATTGATCACAATTTTCTTTAGAAAATGTTGGTCTTTAATGCAGGGCCGACAGAAAGTTCCTTACACTTTCCACTTGCCTCCTCCATTTTTGCGGTAATGCTGCAATCAATTGGTTGTAATTTTGGATAGAGCAGACATTTCCATATAACTCCACCAGTCCTGTTTATGATATAATTTACAAAGATTATACAGTAAAAAAATATTTTAAAAATAAATAAAATAAAAAATGTATTTTTTTTATCAATTAGTATATTTCAGTTTAATCATAATATTTTATCAAATATTTCTTCTGTCTTTTCCAATGGATTAAACTGAAATTACAACCAGCTTTCTATTGCTTGTTTTAAAAATAGCAATATTTTGGAGATTATTTCATTTTCAAACAACAGAAAGTGAGAGGTTGTAAAAAGGCTATTCTTGAACACGGGTTGAGCCATTCTTACTAATCTGCTAGAGAACCAGTTCGGATATACAGTTCATTCGGAAAGTATTCAGACCTCTTGACTTTTTGAACATTCAAAAACTTTATTTTTTAATCCTCACCAATCTACACACAATACCCCATAATGACAAAGCAAAAAACGGTTTTTAGAAATGTTTGCAAATGTATTTAAAAAAACTAAAAAACTTTTTTTTTTAACATATTTACATAAGTATTCAGACCCTTTGCTATGAGACTCGAAATTGAGCTCAGGTGCATCCTGTTTCCATTGATCATCCTTGAGATGTTTCTACAACTTCATTGGAGTCCACCTGTGGTAAATTCAATTGATTGGACATGATTTGGAAAGGCACACACCTGTCTATATAAGGTCCTACAGTTGACAGTGCATGTCAGAGCAAAAACCAAGCCATGAGGTTGAAGGAATTGTCCGTAGAGCTCCAAGACAGGATTGTGTCGAGGCACAGATCTGGGGAAGGGTACAAAAACATTTCTGCAGCACTGAAGGTCTCCAAGACTAGTCAGGATCGAGGGAAAGATGATTGGAGCAAAGTACAGAAAGATCCTTGATGAAAACCTGCTCCAGAGCACTCAGGACCTCAGACTGGGACATTTACATTTACATTTAAGTCATTTAGCAGACGCTCTTATCCAGAGCGACTTACAAATTGGTGCATTCACCCTATAGCCAGTGGGTTAACCACTTTACAACAAATTTTATTATTATTATTTTTATTTATTTTTTTGGGGGGGGGGGCTAGACGGATTACTTCATCCTATCCCAGGTATTCCTTAAAGAGGTGGGGTTTCAAATGTCTCCGGAAGGTGGTGAGTGACTCCGCTGTCCTGGCGTCGTGAGGGAGCTTGTTCCACCATTGGGGTGCCAGAGCAGCGAACAGTTTTGACTGGGCTGAGCGGGAACTATGCTTCCGCAGAGGAAGGGGAGCCAGCAGGCCAGAGGTGGATGAACAAAATGCCCTCGTTTGGGTGTAGGGACTGATCAGAGCCTGAAGGTACGGAGGTGCCGTTCCCCTCACTGCTCCATAGGCAAGCACCATGGTCTTGTAACGGATGCGAGCTTCAACTGGAAGCCAGTGGAGTGTGCGGAGGAGGGGGTGACGTGAGAGAACTTGGGAAGGTTGAACACCAGACGGGCTGCGGCATTCTGGATGAGTTGTAGGGGTTTAATGGCACAGGCAGGGAGCCCAGCCAACAGCGAGTTGCAGTAATCCAGACGGGAGATGACAAGTGCCTGGATTAGGACCTGTGCCGCTTCCTGTGTAAGGCAGGGTCGTACTCTCGAATGTTGTAGAGCATGAACCTGCAGGATCGGGTCACCGCCTTGATGTTAGCGGAGAACGACAGGGTGTTGTCCAGGGTCACGCCAAGGCTCTTCGCACTCTGGGAGGAGGACACAACGGAGTTGTCAACCGTGATGGCGAGATCATGGAACGGGCAGTCCTTCCCCGGGAGGAAGAGCAGCTCCGTCTTGCCAGGGTTCAGCTTGAGGTGGTGATCCGTCATCCATACTGATATGTCGGCCAGACATGCAGAGATGCGATTCGCCACCTGGTTATCAGAAGGGGAAAGGAGAAGATTAGTTGTGTATCGTCAGCGTAGCAATGATAGGAGAGGCCATGTGAGAATATGACAGAGCCAAGTGACTTGGTGTATAGAGAGAAAAGGAGAGGGCCTAGAACTGAGCCCTGGGGGACACCAGTGGTGAGAGCACGTGGTGCGGAGACAGCTTCTCGCCACGCCACTTGGTAGGAGCGACCGGTCAGGTAGGACGCAATCCAGGAGTGAGCCACGCCGGAGATGCCCAGCTCGGAGAGGGTGGAGAGGAGGATCTGATGGTTCACAGTATCAAAGGCAGCAGACAGGTCTAGAAGGACAAGAGCAGAGGAGAGAGAGTTAGCTTTAGCAGTGCGGAGAGCCTCCGTGACACAGAGAAGAGCAGTCTCAGTTGAATGACCAGTCCTGAAACCTGACTGGTTTGGATCAAGAAGGTCATTCTGATAGAGATAGCAAGAGAGTTGGCTAAAGACGGCACGCTCAATAGTTTTGGAAAGAAAAGAAAGAAGGGATACTGGTCTGTAGTTGTTGACATCAGTGGGATCGAGTGTTGGTTTTTTGAGAAGGGGTGCAACTCTCGCTCTCTTGAAGACGGAAGGGACATGGCCAGCGGTCAAGGATGAGTTGATCAGCGAGGTGAGGTAGGGGAGAAGGTCACCGGAGATGGTCTGGAGAAGAGAGGAGGGGATGGGGTCAAGCGGGCAGGTTGTTGGGCGGCCTGCAGTCACTAGTCGCAAGATTTTATCTGGAGAGAGAGGGGAGAAGAAGTCAAAGCATAGGGTAGGGCAGTGTGAGCAGGACCAGCAGTGTCATTAGACTTAACAAACGAGGATCGGATGTCGTCAACCTTCTTTTCAAAGTGGTTGACGAAGTCATCCACGAGAGGGAGGGGGGGGATTCAGCAGTGAGGAGAATGTGGCAAAGAGCTTCCTAGGGTTAGAGGCAGATGCTTGGAATTTAGAGTGGTAGAAAGTGGCCTTAGCAGCAGAAACAGATGAAGAAAATGTAGAGAGGAGGGAGTGAAAAGATGCCAGGTCGGCAGGGAGTTTAGTTTTCTTCCATTTCCGCTCAGCTGCCCGGAGCTCTGTTCTGTGAGCTCACAATGAGTCATCAAGCCACGGAGCTGGAGGGGAGGACCGAGCCGGCCGGGAGGATAGGGGACACAGGGAGTCAAAGGATGCAGAAAGGGAGGAGAGGAGGGTTGAGGAAGCAGAATCAGGAGATTGGAGGGAGAAGTATTGAGCAGAGGGAAGAGATGATAGGATGGAAGAGGAGAGAGTAGTGGGAGAGAGAGAGCGAAGGTTGCGGCGGCGCGTTACCATCTGTGTAGGGGCAGAGTGAGTAGTGTTGGAGGAGAGCGAGAGAGAAAAGGATACAAAGTAGTGGTCGGAGACATGGAGGGGAGTTGCAGTGAGATTAGTAGAAGAGCAACATCTAGTAAAGATGAAGTCAAGCGTATTGCCTGCCTTGTGAGTAGGGGGGACGGTGAGAGGGTGAGGTCAAAAGAGGAGAGGAGTGGAAAGAAGGAGGCAGAGAGAAATGAGTCAAATGTAGACGTAGGGAGGTTGAAATCCCCCAAAACTGTGAAGGGTGAGCCATCCTCAGGAAAGGAACTTATCAAGGCGTCAAGCTCATTGATGAACTCTCCAAGGGAACCTGGAGGGCGATAGATGACAAGGATATTAAGCTTAAATGGGCTAGTGACTGTGACAGCGTGGAATTCAAATGAGGAGATAGACAGATGGGTTAGGGGAAAAATTGAGAATGACCACTTGGGAGAGATGAGGATTCCTGTGCCACCACCCCTCTGACCAGATGCTCTCAGATGCGAGAACACATGGTCAGACGAGGAGAGAGCAGTAGGAGTAGCAGTGTTTTCAGTGCCAGGAAGTCGAGGGACTGGAGGGTAGCATAGGCTGGGATGAAGTCAGCCTTGTTGGCGGCAGAACGGCAGTTCCAGAGGCTGCCTGAGACCTGGAACTCCAGGTGTGTGGTGCGTGCAGGGACCACCAGGTTAGAGAGGCAGCAGCCACGCGGTGTGAGGCGTTTGTGTAGCCTGTGCGGAGAGGAGAGAACAGGGATAGGCAGAGGCATAGTTGACAGGCTGCAGCAGATGGCTACAATAATGTAGAGGAGATCGGAATGAAATGAACAAAACATCTGGGAAGGGAGAGAGCAGGCCTCCCTCACCGAAAAAAAATATAACTCTCCCAACTTCCACCTCAGAAACTATAATTGTTTCACTGAACCACCCGAATAAAACTCTCCCAACTTCCACTTTAGAAATTAGAATTGTTGTAAACTACAGCAGACTGTTATCAGTAGCTGTAATTAAGTACAGCAGCTATCAACCACCTAACGTTAATGCCTCGGATAATGAGGTTAGAAAAACAGCTGAATGGTGGCAGCTAGCTGGCTCAATCACAGGTACTCTTAAGCATGAAATAACATTGGAAACAACTAACCACAGTTGCTAAAAGTTACCAGTAGCTACCCGCTAGCTAGCTAGCTAGCTTTGTTGGTCCAAGTAGTGGGTAAGCTAGCCTCATGCTTCGCCGGGGTCCGCCGAATACAATACTTACCTACAAGAATTACCTGCAATAACCTACAATAACTACCTGAGTAAGCTACCTATAATACCTAACTACAATACCTACCTACAATCTAAATACATGGTTTAAGCTTTACTCAACACCATATAAGAAGCCAAGCTTACCTTTCATAACGCAGCAATGATTAAACGTTGGGTAGCTAGCACAAAGATATTGTATTTAGCTACTACAGTACAGCCAGCTGGTAGTGTTGGCTAGCTAGCAATGGCTGCTGTGTTGACTTTGTTTGAAAAACGGCGTCGCTGCGAACGAATGTAGCTGGCTAAAAGGATATTGTTTTTAGTTGCTACCGTTGCTAATAGCTACTCGCCAGCTAATCCAGGAGGTGAGTTAGCTAGCTAGCTTCGTGCTACACCCGGCACCGCCGAATACAAAAGTAACCTACAATAACTACACAACAACTACCCACAACAGCCCACGATGCCTACCTATACTACTTAATAATATACAGCCCACGATGCCTACCTATAATACCTAACTACAATCTAAATACATAGTTTAAGCCTTACTCGACAAAGCCCAAGCTATGTATAAAGCCAAACTGGCAGACTGCAATCAGTAGCCGTAATTAAGTACAGCAGCTACCAACCACCTAACGTTAATGATAATGAGGTTAGAAAAACAGCTGAATGGTGGCAGCTAGCTGGCTCAATCACAGGTACTCTTAAGCGTGAAATAACATTGGAAACAACTAACCACAGATGCTAAAAGTTACCAGTAGCTACCCACTAGCTAGCTAGCTAGCTTTGTTGGTCCAAGTAGTGGGTAAGCTAGCCTCGTGCTTCGCCGGGGTCCGCCGAATACAGTCCTTACCTACAATAATTACCTACAATAACCTACAATAACTACCTGAGTAAACTACCTATAATACCTAACTACAATACCTACCTACAATCTAAATACATGGTTTAAGCTTTACTCAACACCATATAAGAAGCCAAGCTTACCTCCTGCTACTGCACTGTTGGAGCTAGGAACCCGGGGACAAAGGTTCACCTTCCAACAGGACAACGACCCTAAGCACACAGCCAAGACAACACAGGAGTGGATTCAGGTCAAGTCTCTGAATGTCCTTGAGTGGCCCAGCCAGAGCCTGGACTTGAACCCGACCGAACATCTCTGGAGAGACCTGAAAATAGCTGTGCAGTGACACTCCCCATCCAACCTGACAGAGCTTGAGAGGATCTGCAGAGAATGGGAGAAACTCCCCAAATACAGGTGTCCCAAGCTCGTAGCGTCATACCCAAGAAGACTCAAGGCTGTAATCGCTGCCAAAAGTGCTTCAACAAAGTACTGAGTAAAGGATCTGAATACTTATGTTAATGTGATATTTCAAAAAAATATATATATATATATTTTTTTTAACTGTTTTTGCTTTGTCATTATGGGATATTGTGTGTAGATTGATGAGGGAAGAAATACTGAATACTTTCCGAATGCAATGTAAGTATAGTTTTTGTATGACTGAATGCATTAGTGAGAGGTCAGTAAAAAAGTAGCGGTTAGGGTGTAGCAGGAGGTGGAGGAGGTCGTCGGGTAAGCTTGGCTTTATACATAGTTTGGCTTTGTCGAGTAAGGCTTAAAACTATGTATTTTGATTGTAGTTAGGTATTGTGGGTAGGTATCGTGGGTTGTTGTAGGTAGTTATTGTATGTAATTATTGTAGGTTAAGTATTGTATTCGGCGGTGCCGGGTGTAGCACGAAGCTAGCTAGCTAGCTAACTCACCACCTGGACTAGCTGAGTAGCTATTAGCAACGGTATAGTTGTTTCACGCCTGAGAGTGCCTATAATTACGCCAGCTGGCTGCCTACAATAATTACATACAATAATTGCCTACCATTCAGCTGTTTTCTAACCTCATTGTCTGAACCGTTAACGGTAGGTAGCAAGTGGCTACTGTCCTTGAAAATTAGCAAGCTTGTTGCAACCTGGATAGCTACTTGTAAACAATAGCTGGAACGACCGAGTGAACAGACGCGAACTGGCTGAGTCAATTCAGTGGCTAGCTTTGCACTTGGCTAGCTAACACTAGCTGCTAGGGGTAAGTCATAACCTACACTTGTGTTTTTTTTTTTTTACATATTGATAGCCCGAGTCGCTCAAGGAATTCAGGACATGGGTGACTAGTTAACGTTAGTTTGGCTCTCTCTGTGTATTCGTGCCGTGAAAGGAGAGGTTCTTCTTTGTCTGAAAGCAATGGCTAGCTAGTTTGCTAACTATTCTAGCTAGCTAACTAACTAGCTATTAGCAACGGTATAGTTGTTTCACGCCTGAGAGTGCCTGTAATTACGCCAGCTGGCTGCCTACAATAGTCACATACAATAATTGCCTACCATTCAGCTGTTTTCTAACCTCATTGTCTGAACCGTTAACGGTAGGTAGCAAGTGGCTACTGTCCTTGAAAATTAGCAAGCTTGTTGCAACCTGGATAGCTACTTGTAAACAATAGCTGGAACGACCGAGTGAACAGACGCGAACTGGCTGAGTCAATTCAGTGGCTAGCTTTGCACTTGGCTAGCTAATAGTAGCTGCTAGGGGTAAGTCATAACCTACACTTGTGTTTTTTTTTTTTTTAATATTGTTAGCCCGAGTCGCTCAAGGAATTCAGGACATGGGTGACTAGATAACGTTAGTTTGGCTCTCTCTGTGTGTTCGTGCCGTGTGTTATGACGAGGTGCCCGGACGTTTTTCATGGAATAATACTGCACCTAGTTAGCTAGCTGAATAAACTAGGTTAGTCTATTCCTAGAAAACATTGAACCGCTGTAGTTTACAACAATTATAGTTTCTGAGGTGGAAGTTGGGAGAGTTATATTTGGGAGTTGTGGCTCTCTCCTTTCCCAGGTGTTTAGTTCATTTTATTCCGATCTCCTCTGCATTATTGTAGCCATCTGCTGCAGCCTGTCAACTATGCCTCTGTCTATCCCTGTTCTCTCCTCTCCGCACAGGCTACACAAACGCCTCACACCGCGTGGCTGCTGCCTCTCTAACCTGGTGGTCCCTGCACGCACCACACACCTGGAGTTCCAGGTCTCAGGCAGCCTCTGGAACTGCCGTTCTGCTGCCAACAAGGCTGACTTCATCCCAGCCTATGCTACCCTCCAGTCCCTCGACTTCCTGGCGCTGACGGAAACATGGATTACCACTGAAAACACTGCTACTCCTACTGCTCTCTCCTCGTCTGACCATGTGTTCTCGCATACCCCGAGAGCATCTGGTCAGAGGGGTGGTGGCACAGGAATCCTCATCTCTCCCAAGTGGTCATTCTCAATTTTTCCCCCTAACCCATCTGTCTATCTCCTCATTTGAATTCCATGCTGTCACAGTCACTAGCCCATTTAAGCTTAATATCCTTGTCATCTATCGCCCTCCAGGTTCCCTTGGAGAGTTCATCAATGAGCTTGACGCCTTGATAAGTTCCTTTCCTGAGGATGGCTCACCCCTCACAGTTTTTGGGGGATTTCAACCTCCCTACATCTACATTTGACTCATTTCTCTCTGCCTCCTTCTTTCCACTCCTCTCCTCTTTTGACCTCACCCTCTCACCGTCCCCCCTACTCACAAGGCAGGCAATACGCTTGACCTCATCTTTACTAGATGCTGCTCTTCTACTAATCTCACTGCAACTCCCCTCCATGTCTCCGACCACTACTTTGTATCCTTTTCTCTCTCGCTCTCCTCCAACACTACTCACTCTGCCCCTACACAGATGGTAATGCGCCGCCGCAACCTTCGCTCTCTCTCTCCCACTACTCTCTCCTCTTCCATCCTATCATCTCTTCCCTCTGCTCAATCCTTCTCCCTCCAATCTCCTGATTCTGCCTCCTCAACCCTCCTCTCCTCCCTTTATGCATCCTTTGACTCTCTGTGTCCCCTATCCTCCCGGCCGGCTCGGTCCTCCCCCTCCAGCTCCGTGGCTTGATGACTCATTGCGAGCTCACAGAACAGAGCTCCGGGCAGCGGAGCGGAAATGGAAGAAAACTAAACTCCCTGCCGACCTGGCATCTTTTCCTCCCTCCTCTCTACATTTTCTTCATCTGTTTCTGCTGCTAAGGCCACTTTCTACCACTCTAAATTCCAAGCATCTGCCTCTAACCCTAGGAAGCTCTTTGCCACATTCTCCTCCCTGCTGAATCCCCCCCCTCCTCTCTCTCTGTGGATGACTTCGTCAACCACTTTGAAAAGAAGGTTGACGACATCCGATCTTCGTTTGTTAAGTCTAATGACACTGCTGGTCCTGCTCTCACTGCCCTACCCTATGCTTTGACTTCTTTCTCCCCTCTCTCTCCAGATAAAATCTTGCGACTTGTGACTGCAGGCCGCCCAACAACCTGCCCGCTTGACCCCATCCCCTCCTCTCTTCTCCACACCATCTCCGGTGACCTTCTCCCCTACCTCACCTCGCTGATCAACTCATCCTTGACTGCTGGCTATGTCCCTTCCGTCTTCAAGAGAGCGAGAGTTGCACCCCTTCTCAAAAAACCAACACTCGATCCCACTGATGTCAACAACTACAGACCAGTATCCCTTCTTTCTTTTCTTTCCAAAACTATTGAGCGTGCCGTCTTTAGCCAACTCTCTTGCTATCTCTCTCAGAATGACCTTCTTGATCCAAACCAGTCAGGTTTCAGGACTGGTCATTCAACTGAGACTGCTCTTCTCTGTGTCACGGAGGCTCTCCGCACTGCTAAAGCTAACTCTCTCTCCTCTGCTCTTGTCCTTCTAGACCTGTCTGCTGCCTTTGATACTGTGAACCATCAGATCCTCCTCTCCACCCTCTCCGAGCTGGGCATCTCCGGCGCGGCTCACTCCTGAATTGCGTCCTACCTGACCGGTCGCTCCTACCAAGTGGCGTGGCGAGAAGCTGTCTCCGCACCACGTGCTCTCACCACTGGTGTCCCCCAGGACTCAGTTCTAGGCCCTCTCCTATTCTCCCTATACACTGTGATGTCACGAGAGGCTGTGTCCTGGAGGGACGTTACATCCCCCTGAGGTGGCTGCAAACCCAGACAGCTATGGCTCCATCTGCTGGTATGGTCGGGAACTCCACCCCTCTATGGCCAATCTTCCCACGCAGCTGAAACAAATGAGGAGCTGATGAGCTGAAGGTTTGGGGGGGTGAAGAGACACAGTCTCCAACCTGGGCTCTCTGGAGGACAAGAGTGCTGCACGTCCCCTTCCATGAGGAATATAAGGATTTGGAGATACTTACCTTTGGGAAATACTCACCTTTGGATATATGCACCTGTGGAAATACGTGAGAGACATTTGGAAGGACTTTTTGCTGGGTTGGCCACTAGCTGCAACGTGGACTACACAATCCCGCTGAAAGCTGTGTAGCCTCTCGTGACGTCACAACACCAAGTCACTTGGCTCTGTCATATCCTCATATGGCCTCTCCTATCATTGCTACGCTGACGATACACAACTAATCTTCTCCTTTCCCCCTTCTGATAACCAGGTGGCGAATCGCATCTCTGCATGTCTGGCAGACATATTAGTATGGATGACGGATCACCACCTCAAGCTGAACCTTGGCAAGACGGAGCTGCTCTTCCTCCCGGGGAAGGACTGCCCGTTCCATGATCTCGCCATCACGGTTGACAACTCCGTTGTGTCCTCCTCCCAGAGTGCGAAGAGCCTTGGCGTGACCCTGGACAACACCCTGTCGTTCTCCGCTAACATCAAGGCGGTGACCCGATCCTGCAGGTTCATGCTCTACAACATTCGGAGAGTACGACCCTGCCTTACACAGGAAGCGGCACAGGTCCTAATCCAGGCACTTGTCATCTCCCGTCTGGATTACTGCAACTCGCTGTTGGCTGGGCTCCCTGCCTGTGCCATTAAACCCCTACAACTCATCCAGAATGCCGCAGCCCGTCTGGTGTTCAACCTTCCCAAGTTCTCTCACGTCACCCCGCTCCTCCGCACACTCCACTGGCTTCCAGTTGAAGCTCGCATCTGTTACAAGACCATGGTGCTTGCCTATGGAGCTGTGAGGGGAACGGCACCTCTGTACCTTCAGGCTCTGATCAATCCATACACCCAAACGAGGGCATTACGTTCATCCACCTCTGGCCTGCTGGCTCCAATTCCTCTGCGGAAGCATAGTTCCCGCTCAGCCCAGTCAAAACTGTTCGCTGCTCTGGCACCCCAATGGTGGAACAAGCTCCCTCACGACGCCAGGACAGCGGAGTCACTCACCACCTTCCGGAGACATTTGAAACCCCACCTCTTTAAAGAATACCTGGGATAGGATAAAGTAATCATTCTACCCTCCCGCCCCCCCCCCCCTAAAAAAATAAAGAAAAGAAAAATAAAGAAAAACAAAACAAAACAAACAATTTTTTTTTTTTGAAAAGTGGTTATCCCACTGGCTATAGGGTGAATGCACCAATTTGTAAGTCGCTCTGGATAAGAGCGTCTGCTAAATGGCGTAAATGTAAATGTAAATGTAGGTCCAATGCTTTAATATTTAATAATTTCTGCCCTCCGAATTCATATTCATTATATAAATACTGTAGGCCCGTTTAATTTTGTCTGGCTTGCCTTTCCAAATATAGTGGAATATTGTTTGCTCATATAATTTAAAAAACAAGTCGTTAGGTGTAAGTAAATAGGTAAACTGGAATATGACTAAATAATTAATCAGGGTGATTTCTCCACAAATAGACAGGTGTTGTCCTTTCCGTTGTAGCAAAATCTTATCTAATTTGGCAAATGTTCTATAAGAATGTATTGCAGTGAATACCGAGTATGTCCACTTCACCGTTGGACCGTTTTATTGGAAACTATATGGTAATGTAAAAGTAGCATTTTTTTTGTTGTTGATCCAATACATAATATGGTGCACTTATCAGGACTAAGATTGAATCGTACTACACCAGCTCTGACGCTCGTTGGATGTGGCTAGGCTTGAAAACTATTACAGACTACAAAGGGAAGCACAGCCGCGAGCTGCCCAGTGACACAAGCCTACCAGACGAGCTAAATCACTTTTATGCTCGCTTCGAGGCAAGTAACACTGAAGCATGCATGAGAGCACCAGCTGTTCCGGATGACTATGTGATCACGCTCTCCGTAGCTGATGTGAGTAAGACTTTTAAGCAGGTCAACATTCACAAGGCCGCAGGGCCAGATGGATTACCAGGACGTGTATTCCGAGCAAGTGCTGACCAACTGGCAAGTGTCTTCACTGACATTTTCAACATGTCCCTGACTGAGTCTGTAATACCAACATGTTTCAAGCAGACCACCATAGTCCCTGTGCCCAAGGACACTAAGATAACCTGCCTAAATGACTACCGACCCATAGCACTCATGTCTGTAGCCATGAAGTGCTTTGAAAGGCTGGTCATGGCTCACATCAACACCATTATTTACATTTAGCAGACGCTCTTATCCAGAGCCTTGCACATCGACAGATTATTCACCTAGTCGGCTCCCAGAAACCCTAGACCCACTCCAATTTGCATTCCGCCCCAACAGATCCACAGATGATGCAATCTCTATTGCACTCCACACAGCCCTTTCCTACCTGGACAAGAGGAACACCTACGTGAGAATGCTATTCATTGACTACAGCTCAACGTTCAATACCATAGTGCCATCTAAGCTCATCACTAAGCTAAGGATCCTGGGACTAAACACCTCCCTCTGCAACTGGATCCTGGACTTCCTGACGGGCCGCCCCCAGGTGGTAAGGGTAGGTAACAACACATCTGCCACGCTGATCCTCAACACGGGGGCCCCTCAGGGGTGCGTGCTCAGTCCCCTCCTGTACTCCCTGTTCACCCATGACTGCATGTCCAGGCACGACTCCAACACCATCATTAAGTTTGCCGACGACACAACAGTGGTAGGCCTGATCACCGACAACGATGAGACAGCCTATAGTGAGGAGGTCCGAGACCTGGCCGTGTGGTGCCAGGATAACAACATATGCTTAAAGTACTTTCCATCCTCTTTCAAAATGTTATTTGGTGAATCATGGATGACTATGTCATTTGTAACAAGTTTCTGTATTTTTTTTATTTATATAATTTGGTGCATTTTTCCCCATATTCCATCCAATTCGCTTAATTTTTTATAATACAGTGCCTTGCAAAAGTATTCATCCCCCTTGCCGTTTTTCCTATTTTGTTGCATTAAAACCTATAATTTAAATGGAATTTTATTTGGAGTTCATGTAATTGACATACACAAAATAGTCAAAATTGGTTAAGTGAAATAAAAAAAATAACTTGTTTCAAAAAATTCAAAAAAATAAAGAACAGAAAACGGTGCGTGCATATGTATTCACCCCTTTGCTATGAAGCCCCTAAATAAGATCTGGTGCAACCAATTACCTTCAGACGTCACATAATCAGTTAAATAAAGTCCACCTGTGTGCAATCTAAGTGTCACATGATCTGGCTCATGATCTCAGTATACAGTTGGAGTCATTAAAACTCGTTTTTCAACCACTCCACAAATATCTTGTTAACAAACTATAGTTTTGGCAAGTCGGTTAGGACAACTACTTTGTGTATGACACAAGTAATTTTTCCAACAATTGTTTACAGACAGATTATTTCACTTATAATTCACTGTATCACAATTCCAGTGGGTCAGAAGTTTACATACACTAAGTTGACTGTGCCTTTAAACAGCTTGGAAAATTCCAGAGCATGATGGTATGGCTTTAGAAGCTTCTGATAGGCTAATTGACATAATTTGAGTCAATTGGAGGTGTACCTGTGGATGTATTTCAAGACCTACCTTCAAACTCAGTGCCTCTTTGCTTGACATCATGGGAAAATCAAAAGAAATCAGCCAAGACCTCAGAAAAAGAGTCTGGTTCATCCTTGGGAGCAATTTCCAAACGCCTGAAGGTACCACGTTCATCTGTACAACCAATAGTACGCAAGTATAAACACCATGGGACCACGCAGCCGTCATACCGCTCAGGAAGGAAACGCATTCTGTCTCCTAGAGATGAACGTACTTTGGTGCAAATCAAATCAAATCAAATCACATTTTATTGGTCACATGCGCCGAATACAACAGGTGCAGACATTACAGTGAAATGCTTACTTACAGCCCTTAACTAACAGTGCATTTATTTTAAACAAAAAAAGTAAAAATAAAACAACAACAAAAAAAGTGTTGAGAAAAAAAAGAGCAGAAGTAAAATAAAAAAACAGTAGGGAGGCTATATATACAGGGGGGTACCGGTGCAGAGTCAATGTGCGGGGGCACCGGCTAGTTGAGGTAGTTGAAGTAATATGTACATGTGGGTAGAGTTAAAGTGACTATGCATAAATAATTAACAGAGTAGCAGCAGCGTAAAAAGGATGGGGTGGGGGGCAGTGCAAATAGTCCGGGTAGCCATGATTAGCTGTTCAGGAGTCTTATGGCTTGGGGGTAGAAGCTGTTGAGAAGTCTTTTGGACCTAGACTTGGCACTCCGGTACCGCTTGCCGTGCGGTAGCAGAGAGAACAGTCTATGACTAGGGTGGCTGGAGTCTCTGACACTTTTGAGGGCCTTCCTCTGACACCGCCTGGTATAGAGGTCCTGGATGGCAGGAAGCTTGGCCCCAGTGATGTACTGGGCCGTACGCACTACCCTCTGTAGTGCCTTGCGGTCGGAGGCCAAGCAGTTGCCATACCAGGCGGTGATGCAACCAGTCAGGATGCTCTCGATGGTGCAGCTGTAGAATTTTTTGAGGATCTGAGGACCCATGCCAAATCTTTTCAGTCTCCCGAGGGGGAATAGGCTTTGTCGTGCCCTCTTCACGACTGTCTTGGTGTGTTTGGACCATGATAGTTCATTGGTGATGTGGACACCAGGGAACTTGAAGCTCTCAACCTGTTCCACTACAGCCCCGTCGATGAGAATGGGGGCGTGCTCAGTCCTCTTTTTTTTCCTGTAGTCCACAATCATCTCCTTTGTCTTGGTCACGTTGAGGGAGAGGTTGTTGTCCTGGCACCACACGGCCAGGTCTCTGACCTCCTCCCTATAGGCTGTCTCATCGTTGTCGGTGATCAGGCCTACCACTGCTGTGTCGTCGGCAAACTTAATGATGGTGTTGGAGTCGTGCCTGGCCATGCAGTCATGGGTGAACAGAGAGTACAGGAGGGGACTGAGCACGCACCCCTGAGGGGCCCCTGTGTTGAGGATCAGTGTGGCAGATGTGTTGTTACCTACCCTTACCACCTGGGGGCGGCCCGTCAGGAAGTCCAGGATTCAGTTGCAGAGGGAGGTGTTTAGTCCCAGGATCCTTAGCTTAGTGATGAGCTTAGAGGGCACTATGGTGTTGAATGCTGAGCTGTAGTCAATGAATAGCATTCTCACGTAGGTGTTCCTCTTGTCCAGGTGGGAAAGGGCAGTGTGGAGTGCAATAGAGATTGCATCATCTGTGGATCTGTTGGGGCGGTATGCAAATTGGAGTGGGTCTAGGGTTTCTGGGATAATGCTGTTGATGTGAGCCATGACCAGCCTTTCAAAGCACTTCATGGCTACAGACGTCAGTGCTACGGGTCGGTAGTCATTTAGGCAGGTTATCTTAGAGTCCTTGGGCACGGGGACTATGGTGGTCTGCTTGAAACATGTTGGTATTACAAACTCAGTCAGGGACATGTTGAAAATGTCAGTGAAGACACTTGCCAGTTGGTCAGCACATGCTCGGAGTACACGTCCTGGTAATCCGTCTGGCCTTGCGGCCTTGTGAATGTTGACCTGCTTAAAAGTCTTACTCACATCGGCTACGGAGAGCGTGATCACATAGTCATCCGGAACAGCTGGTGCTCTCATGCATGCTTCAGTGTTGCTTGCCTCGAAGCGAGCATAGAAGTGGTTTAAAACGCGGTCCTCTGTAGCTCAATTGGTAGAGCATGGCGCTTGTAACGCCAGGGTAGTGGGTTCGATCCCCGGGACCACCCATACGTAAAAATGTATGCGCACATGACTGTAAGTCGCTTTGGATAAAAGCGTCTGCTAAATGGCATATTATTATTATTATTATTATTGTTTAGCTCGTCTGGTAGGCTTGTGTCACTGGGCAGCTCGCGGCTGTGCTTCCCTCTGTAGTCTGTAATAGTTTTCAAGCCCTGCCACATCCGACGAGCGTCAGAGCCAGTGTAGTACGATTCAATCTTAGTCCTGTATTGACTCTTTGCCTGTTTGATGGTTCGTCGGAGGGCATAGCGGGATTTCTTATAAGCGTCCGGGTTAGAGTCCCGTTCCTTGAAAGCGGCAGCTCTACCCTTTAGCTCAGTGCGGATGTTTCCTGTAATCCATGGCTTCTGGTTGGGGTATGTACGTACGGTCACTGTGGGGACGACATCATCGATGCACTTATTGATGAAGCCAATGACTGATGTGGTGTACTCCTCAATGCTGTCTGAAGAATCCCGGAACATGTTCCAGTCTGTGCTAGCAAAACAGTCCTGTAGCTTAGAATCTGCGTCATCTGACCACTTTTTTATTAACCGAGTCACTGGTGCTTCCTGCTTTAGTTTTTGCTTATAAGCAGGAATCAGGAGGATAGAGTTATGGTCAGATTTGCCAAATGGAGGGCGAGGGAGAGCTTTGTATGCGTCTCTGTGTGTGGAGTAAAGGTGGTCTAGAGTTTTTTTTCCTCTGGTTGCACATTTAACATGCTGGTAGAAATTAGGTAGAACGGATTTAAGTTTCCCTGCATTAAAGTCCCCGGCCACTAGGAGCGCTGCATCTGGATGAGCGTTTTCCTGTTGATTTATGGCCAGTTGTAGTCCCAGTGACTGGCTGACCATCCCTGTACACATGGATCCTTTAAGAGATAGGGGCCCATCCTTTAAAAAGAGCACATGGTGCCACCTATAGTACAGAACCAGATAGCCAGCCAATATCATTTTTGAACGTCTCCCCCTCAGTTGTACTGCATCTAGTTATTTAAAAGGATATAGATATATTAAAAAATCTTGCATATCTTAATTTATTCCCAAAATTGACGAGTAATATGCGTAACAATTTAAGCACTTCTACGAACGATTGTTATATATAACTGGTTTAAACTGGTTTTGTTTTAACCTTATCCCGAACCTTAACCCTTATCTTAACCAATCAGAATGAGTGCCTAAACATGATGTTTAACCCTATCCCAAACCTTAACCCTTACCTTAACCAATCTGAATGAGTAACTAAACTTAATCCTTAACATCAACATTTTAGGTTTGGAGAATTGGAACGATACAGAGCAGCAGGAGTCAACCCAGGGTGTCAAAAAGCACTTCGGAATGTGATGTTTGGAGAACATGGATGAACGTCTAATTCTGCACTGAGACTGTGAGAGCTTGTTGAGCTTTGAACCTACTTCAGGGATTCCAAAACGTTTAGCCCCACAACCCCATTTTGATATCTGAAAATTCTCTCGACCCCAACCATGTGAAAAAAAAATGCTGTAATTAACAGCCAATGTTTACCTTTTTACCTAGGGCTATGCCAGTCAATTGAAAAACATTCTAAGGTATTTCTGATTGTCTTCTCAACTCACCATCACATACTTTTAATGTGGGGCTATGACAGTCAATTGCAATATAGTCTGACGTAATCTATCTTATCTCACCACCACTAATGAGATGGGTGTGCTTGCTCCATGTCACGTCGGAGCTTCTCAAAGTCAGGGGGCGTTGTCGACAGTGCGCACCTCATCTCTGCTGTCACATCCAGCCTGGATCAATATTTGGTTTTAATGCAGACGAGAGCACTTAATCTAGCTTCACACAGATATGAGCTAGCAAAGGTTACCATGAGTTTTATGGTGCTTTCAAGACAACTGGGAACTCGAGGTCAAATCATGACATCAGTGATCTTTAGGTCGGAAAGTTGGAGCTCTAGAAAGAGGCCAGAGTTCCCGAGTTGGATTTCTGAGTTGGGTGAACGTTCAAAAGATTGTTCCCAGTCGGAGCTTGTTTCTTTCAGAGTTCACAGTTGTCTTGAATGCACTGAAGTCGGAAGGCCGGAGATTTCTGAGTTCCCTGTTGTTTTGAACTCAGAGGGAGACGGCAGGGTATTCCCTTTGAGTCAGGAACCAAAACGTATCCGTAGTGACTCGTGAATGCGTTGTCTGCAGCATTTGGTCACATGACAGCTCGATCAGCTGTTCCATTTCACTTACCGGCATGTAAACTGAGCCAGGATCACAGTCAAATGGATTGGGAAGTAGGTCCCAAAGTGCTCTTCCAAGCGTTGGAGGTGAGCAATTATCACTAGTGTGGGACACTTACTGATGCTGTTTTCTGTTATTGTCTTTTCATTAGACAGAAAGTCAACCAAGTCAGTTTTTTGCATTCATTCTGAATGACAACATCCATTCTGAATCTCAATGCGAAAAACCTTCCAGCAGTCCCCCTTGATAAACACCAAGTCTCTGTGTGAAATAGAGGGAGACACATGGCAGAGGGAGACACATTCATAACTAGAGTGCAGAGGCCTACCCGCTGTCCCGCCGTAGATGGAGCCCCATCTGTGCAAAAGCCCACCATTCGATCCCATATGGAATCAGTTTTTCATCAATATAGCCACGCAGCACACTGAACATCCCCTATGCCGTTTCATGCTCGGAAATCTTGAGACAGAACAATATGTCATTGTGAATGGCATCCCCCGACATGTATAGCAAACAAAAGTCAATGTGCATGGGCATCTCTGCCTTCACAGCTAACCTCCATTTGGAGAACATAAGCTGGGGAGTTTTTGAGTCTTTCAGTTAGAGAATACATTATTTGTTTAATAGTGTTATCTGACAAAGGTATTGATGTGAGTTTCTGTGCCTCTGCCTCCCCACACATTGTTTTCAACATATCAATTAAAGCCGGTAATATCAAAATCTCTGCAATAGTGTGTGATTTCATAGAGTAGCGGGCCTAGCCGTTCACTATGGGAATGATTCAAGTGCAACGGTCAAGTGGGCCTTTTCCCTTTTTTTATTTATGTTTATTTTTTTTAGTCATTTAGCTGACGCTCTTATCCAGAGCGACTTACATGAGCAATTAGGGTTAAGTGCCTTGCTCAAGGGCACATCGACAGATTTTTCACCTAGTCGGCTCGGGGATTAGAACCAGCGACCTTTCGGTTACTGGCACAACGCTCTTAACCACTAAGCTACCTGCCTCCCTTGGTCTAAGGGCGCTCTCTCGTTGAATTGTATCTTTTAGATTTGAATAATTTTCATTAAAATGGTCAAGGTTAACCACATTACAATGATTTTGAGATACAAAGATGATATTATAATATAGCTATTTTTTTGTATAGCAATTTTTTTAGCCTCAGGATTTTTTTAATTGTCCCGCGATATCAGGCGACCCCACATGGGGTCGGACCCCTAGTTTGGGAACCGCTGGCCTACTTGATGGTATTAGCACTCTCCGTTGCCCCTAGTGGACGGTATTAACGGCATATTCCGACGTCATGGGGACCTGGACGAACGTCAAATACCGCATTGTTACTGGTGTGACCTGGCTGGTTATTCTCCATGGCGACCTTTCTCTTTATAGGGGTGAAATCCATGCAGAGCATTACAGTTCCTGTCCCCTCTTATCCCCTCTGATCAAAGACTGGACCAGAGCAACGTTTCCATAGCACCTTCACACCCATCAACAGCTAGCGTGTGTGTGTGTGTGTGTGTGTGTGTGTCTGTAAAGCGTATTCCAGGAGACTTTCACCGTTCTTTTCTCACCCATCATCAGATAATCACAAATCCAGGGTGATTCCTGGTCTGTGGCAGTGTTCCCAGCTGCTTCCAGTAGTATCCATCAAGCTCACCGAGGAATAACATTTCCTAAGCTGTGAACTTGGCCACCTCGGCACCTGTGAGTGTTTGCAATAAAAGGGTATGATAAGACATACGTTTGGAACGGGGACCCACTAAATATTTATGCATCGTCCCCTGAGAAAGGGCAGGGAAAACCACCTGACCTGAACATTATGTCGAGTTTAAGCTAGAAGTAAAACAAGAGGGAGACAGAGAAAGAGAGAAAGACAGAGATAGGAGAGAGAGCTAGAAAAAGAGAAAGAAGGGGGAAAGAATGCAAGCTTGTCCTTGAGCGACAGAGAAAGAAAATGTGTTTCACATTGAAGAACACAGCAACCAAATGCAACAGGATCTCATAGTTTCCCTTCGAAATTCAACGTATTATGGATGAACATCTATTTTTGACGCATTCATTCTGCGTGGTTACAGGGTCAAAACAGAAACAAATCAAAGTTTTAACAGTTTAGACATTAATTCCGAGTGGTAAGTTTAGTGGTATGGTTTGGGGAAGGCTTAAAACAAAATAATAAGAAATGATGCGTAAGGTATCATCATTTTGTATTCTTATGGCTTGCTAAAGCATTTTGAACTGCTGTAGCACAGTGGTCTAAGCAGCACGCTTTGGCTCCAAGCCACATGAGTTCGCACCCAATAATTTTTTGAATTTTTTGTGAGCACTAAAGAAGGCATATATCAAGGTTCTCAGGACTTTTTCAAACATCCAAAATCGCTGTCTATTTCTAGTGACCAGCCTGATCAAATTCATGGGGTTTGTTTTCTCTCCATCGTTTTTTCTCTCTCTTTTTTGAGGATATAAATGGTTTTTCTCGACCTAATCAAAAACACAGACGTCACTTTTCCAAATATCCAATGTCCAGTAGAGAAGTACAGTATGTGGATAATCTGCCCAACATCAGACAACCTGCCATTATTTTCATCCACACATCTCATCAATTAGCTTCTGAGAAATTAATGCAGTTACTGGCCCTGATGAAATCCTTCTTTGCTTCCTTCCGTCCTTCCTTCAGAGAGGTAATCACTAGGAAGGGAGAAACAAAGGATGTATTTTAAATAAGAAATTCATAACATAGACGCACCATGGGGGTGTGCAAGCTTTTGTTTTAACTCAATTAGTTTAGTAAAAATGTGGAAGACAATGCTGGGGTTGAACAAAAGCCTGCCAAACCCAATACTGAAGTTATAAAACACTGCACTAGAACCAGACATCCTATAACTTACAGTACATATACATCTCATTACAACCCATAGGAACAGAGGAAGTAGAACAGAAGACTTCTGTATAGACATTCTAGTCAGAACTGGTCAGGAAGGGAGAAACAAAGGATGTATTTTAAATAAGAAATTCATAACATAGACGCACCATGGGGGTGTGCAAGCTTTTGTTTTAACTCAATTAGTTTAGTAAAAATGTGGAAGACAATGCTGGGGTTGAACAAAAGCCTGCCAAACCCAATACTGAAGTTATAAAACACTGCACTAGAACCAGACAGTGGCGGCTCCTGAAAAAATTCTCAGGAGGGGCAATTTTTCTGATGATTTAGGTGACCTACACACATTTAAAAAAAGATATGTCCAGCAACAACATGAAGACAGGGGCAGCATATAAGTCAATACCAGAAGCATTTATTGACTGATCTCAAAAGTGTTGGCTTACCAGGGTTGGTGGAGCCCTCAGTTTCATCTTTGCCTCGCAAAGCTAACTCAAACACTCCGCAAAAACTTCACACACTGGATTAGCCGGCTGAGGATGTGGCGGTTCTTGCTAATGTCGTAGTAAATATATTTGTTATAGTGAATATGGAATATGATATGTTGAGTAAAATGTTGTGCTAAGATCTATTTAGGTCAGGAGCTGGTTATAAGTTCTGTTCCTATCCAATAACAATGGACAAAAGGGTCCTATCTTGTCAGCCTTGTCAGCAGGTGGCCAAGGACAACACCCACGCCATAGGCCTCTCAGTTCTTCCAACTCACGAGTTCTTGCTCTGAGGACACACACACACACAAACACACACACACACACATCATCACTGTTAAACACACACACACACACACACATCATCACTGTTAAACACACACACACACACACACACACACACACAAAAATCCCTCTCTTAGGCTGAACATTTGAAGACAGAGAACCCGACTCAGAGCCAATGCAACAGTGACAGTAGCCTGCAGGGGACCTCGCCCAACTCATCAGGACCAATCAGAAGATCAGAACTACTAGATTGAACCTACTTCATTTATTGCATAAAATGTCTGCACACAATGTTTCGGGGCTCTCTTCAGATAATAATAATAATAATAATAATAATAATAATATGCCATTTAGCAGACGCTTTTATCCAAAGCGACTTACAGTCATGCGTGCATACATTTTTGTGTATGGGTGGTCCCGGGGATCGAACCCACTACCTTGGCGTTACAAGCACCATGCTCTACCAGCTGAGCTACAGAAAGTGGATACTCATGGATGCGCATTGCAATTGTAAAATGTCAACACAATTGGAGACACCACGTCATTTTTGGAGACATGTTATTGACAGTAAACTATTGTAGATGCGACTGCTAACTAACTAAATCATTTTAGCTGGCTAGCTAATCATCTTAGCTAAATGTGGGGCAAACAATTCAGTTATTTACCGTTAATTTGAGGGATTGGGGTGAAAGAAATCGAGTTACATAGTGATACTTTTACGATATACTGTATTGACAATATCGCAATATTTTAGCGCTAGTTGGCTGTACCTGCACCAAAACACCATTATTGTTCCTTCATAGCTTGTTCTCAATCTTTTCACATTGGGAGCCAATTTGTTTTCAGCACTTTTATTTCCATGACTGATCAAAACTCGTTCTCATGGCTTTCTGATCCCTCTGCAACAGACATATGGTGCGCAATAAAATCACAGTATCGAATCGCAATACGTATAGAATCATGAGACTCGCAATGCTGATGCATATATCTTATCGTGAGGTTCCTGGCAATTCCCAGCCCAAGTTCATTTGCCACAACAAATCTCTTCGCTAGCAAACGCGATGTCTTCTCCAAAACGGCAATGTGTCTCCAGCAATGTTTACTTTTTTGACGTTCTATGGCATCTCCACTTTCCAAGCATATATGACCACATGTAATATTTTGGTAAGTGATGCAAATAGTGAACTATGTAGGGCCAGGATGTAAAATATATGTAGCTGCAGCAATTTCTCTTATCTGATATGGTAAGTAATGGGGCTTAATTTATAGCTCCCTAAGAGTTTGACGAACGGGTCCGTGAACGCGATTCCAGATATATTTACCTCTGAATAAACTGCCTTTATTACACCATATCCACATCCAGTAAACTTGTGATTATCAACACTAACCTCATCGTTGTGGCGGCGGACAGCTAGCCTGTATCCCTCGTCATCCAGTTGAGTGAGTGGCAATGTCTTTTTTCGTTCGACCAATTTTTGGAAAATCCTCGGGTGTAGGACTTTCCGCCTTTAGTAGAAACCTGTTGAATTATTAAATTTGGTCTGGGAGGTCCTAATTGTTTCGTTGCCAATTTATCTTCATTTGTTCGCCGACAAAAAGGAACTTCTTTCAAACAATCCACTCTTTTCTCAGTTACGTTCATGGTTACGTAACGTATGACGAAAGCGTAAGTGCAAGCCCACAGACACCCATTGAGATTGTATTGAAGGCTCTGAAATTTGAAAAAAATTGATTTTACATGGGAGTCTATGACAGAAGTTCTGGGCGATTTTCAATCTGACTGAAATCGCCCCAAAAGGGGGTGGAGCCATTTGAAGCACGACTTTAGCCTGATTCGACATTTAGTGGCAGTGTGGCACTGTGGCAGATCAGACGTATAGATTACAACACTGATAACTACTGTTGCCGTGATATAATTGATTAGAAAAAAAATCCCTTCCTTTTCCCGTTTGGCAGTGCGTCGCCCATATCGCCCTATTGAACAGGCCGTCCCTGGAACCAGACATCCTATAACTTACAGTACATATACATCTCATTACAACCCATAGGAACAGAGGAAGTAGAACAGAAGACTTGAGGGTATTCTGTATAGACATTCTAGTCAGAACTGGTCACCCATATCTACTAGGGTCCCAATACTATAGTCATTCAATTTTCAACCAGGTCATCCGTGATACCAGTCAGTATTCAATGTCCATCCATGTCTGAGGACGTCAGGTGATCACGCGTAAATCAACCACTAGGAGCAACAGTGAGCACTGTTACCTTCAAGTAGGTTTAGATTTTTCTAGGGTGTTGTGGACAGGGATGGCGGATGGGCGTAAACATCTGATTCCAAAGGTTAGAAGTTCGAATCCAGCAATAGTAATTAGTTTTTAAGAATGTTGTTTTAAGCCTATCCCAAACCTTAAGCCAGGGTTTCCCAAACTCGGTCCTTGTGACCCCAAGGGGTGCATATTTTGGTTTTTGCCCTAGCACTACACAGCTGATTCAAATAATCAACTAATCTTCCAGCTTTGATCATTTGAATCATCTGTGTAGTGTTAGGTCAAAAACCAAAACGTGCACCCCTTGGGGTCCCGAGGACCCAGTTTGGGAAACGCTGCCTTAACCCTTACCTTAACCATTCGGAGTTAATGCCTAACCTTAAAATGTTGGAGTTAATGCCTAAGCTTAACCCTAACCTTACAAATTCGTAGTTAATGCTTAAACTTAACTTTAAAACTTCAAAATTTGACTTTTGAGAAACATGGATGAACATCTAATTCTGATGTGAGACTGTGAGATCTAGTTGCATTTTTACCCTTCCTGGTTTCACCAGTGTGTGTGTGTGCCATCCTCTAGCTTTCCCCACTCTCCACCCTTTCCTCCTCTCTCTTCCTCTCTCCTCCTCTTCCTGTGCTTTTACATGCATATGCTTTCTAAGTATTTCCATTTCTTTCTGTTCTCACACATTACATTAGATATACGTGTATGTGTGTGTAACCCCTAGAGCCGAATGAAAACAGTTACAGTTTGTAGTTATTGCCCTGTGGTCCTAGGGGATGTCTATGTTCTAACCTCTATGTCTGCATCTCAAATGACACCCTATTCCCTATATAGTGCACTACTTTTGACCAGAGACTCTGTATGGAGTAGGGTGCCATTTAAGATGAGCCTATGTTCCTCCCTGCTGAGTAATAGGTCTGTGATTGATGCCGGGGGAGAAGGGATAGCTGCTGGACCAATGGACCTTCAGCTGCTGCAGAGTCAAGGGACCCATTGGTCTACAGCGTGTGTCTCTGTGTGTGTGTCTGTGTGTATGTGTGTGTCTCTGTGTGTGTGTGTGTGTGTGTGTGTGTGTGTGTGTGTGTGTGTGTGTGTGTGTGTGTGTGTGTGTGTGTGTGTGTGTGTGTGTGTGTGTGTGTGTGTGTGTGTGTGTGTGTGTGTGTGTGTGTGTGTGTGTGTGTGTGTCCATGTTTGCACGTGTTCATGTCTGTGCTTGCACTGTACCCACCGACCTACAGCCTGTTACTCTATGTGTGGCAGCACTAATTCAATACGACTGGGCTATGCCCCAAATAGCACCCTATTCCCTATAGTGCACAATAGTAGTGCACTAAATAGCGAATAGGGACGGGCCTGTTCTGAACTTGAACATGTTGGCCTTTCACTTTGTAATACGCAGGCTGTTAATTCTGATGAGAAGATGTAGAGCTTCACAGGCTCAGTCCTTTAAAGAGTTATTGGGGGAGAAAAGTGATGTAGTCATATTTCAAATGACTGTAGCCAATGTATTTCCATACCGCTCAGCATGGTGGCTTCAGAGAGAGAGAGAGAGAGAGAGAGAGAGAGAGAGAGAGAGAGAGAGAGAGAGAGAGAGAGAGAGAGAGAGAGAGAGAGAGAGAGAGAGAGAGAGAGAGAGAGAGAGAGAGAGAGAGAGAGAGAGAGAGAGAGAGAGAGAGAGAGAGAGAGAGAGAGAGAGAGAGAGAGAGAGAGAGAGAGAGAGAGAGAGAGAGAGAGAGAGAGAGAGAGAGAGAGAGAGAGAGAGAGAGAGAGAGAGAGAGAGAGAGAGAGAGAGAGATCAATATGTTTTCCTATGGCCTATACTGTATGAGTCTGCATGTGTCACTCTCTCACTACACGTTGGCTCCGGGACCACAAGTCCAATCCCAGGGCAGTTTGGAGCATCAGAAGCAGCGTGCTTGGCCAGCCAGTCATTCGTGGTATTTGCTGTGGATATAAGATAGGCCCAGATTGGGAACTCAGCGAGCCAGAGGAATGGTAATTACTGGTGGAAGTCAAACACCATCAATTGTAGGGTTTCAACATTTCTGACTGTCCCCCTCCCCTTAGCCCTTCTCTCCCCTCTCCATCTCTGCTTACTCACTTACACCACCCTTCTTAAACTATTAGACTATCTCTCTTCCTTATCCACCCCTCCTCTCTTCCTTATCCACCCCTCCACTTACCCTTATCCACCCCTCCTCTCTTCCTTATCCACCCCTCCTCTCTTCCTTATCCAGCCCTCCTCTCTTCCTTATCCACCCCTCCTCTCTTCCTTATCCACCCCTCCTCTTACCCTTATCCACCCCTCCTCTTACCCTTATCCACCCCTCCTCTTACCCTTATCCACCCCTCCTCTTACCCTTATCCACCCCTCCTCTTACCCTTATCCACCCCTCCTCTTACCCTTATCCACCCCTCCTCTCTTCCTTATCCACCCCTCCTCTTACCCTTATCCACCCCTCCTCTTACCCTTATCCACCCCTCCTCTTACCCTTATCCACCCCTCCACTTACCCTTATCCACCCCTCCACTTACCCTTATCCACCCCTCCTCTTACCCTTATCCACCCCTCCTCTTACCCTTATCCACCCCTCCTCTTACCCTTATCCACCCCTCCTCTCACCCTTATCCACCCCTCCTCTTACCCTTATCCACCCCTCCTCTCTTCCTTATCCACCCCTCCTCTCTTCCTTATCCACCCCTCCTCTTACCCTTATCCACCCCTCCTCTTACCCTTCTCCACCCCTCCACTTACCCTTATCCACCCCTCCTCTTACCCTTATCCACCCCTCCTCTTACCCTTATCCACCCCTCCTCTTACCCTTATCCACCCCTCCTCTCTTCCTTATCCACCCCTCCTCTTACCCTTATCCACCCCTCCTCTTACCCTTATGCACCCCTCCTCTCTTCCTTATCCACCCCTCCTCTCTTCCGTATCCACCCCTCCTCTCTTCCTTATCCACCCCTCCTCTCTTCCTTATCCACCCCTCCTCTTACCCTTATCCACCCCTCCTCTCTTCGTTATCCACCCCTCCTCTTACCCTTATCCACCCCTCCTCTCTTCCTTATCCACCCCTCCTCTTACCCGTATCCACCCCTCCTTTTACCCTTATCCACCCCTCCTCTTACCCTTATCCACCCCTCCTCTTACCCTTATCCACCCCTCCTCTTACCCTTATCCACCCCTACTTTTCCCCTTCTCTATCCTCCACCACTCACCAAATCTCTCTAACTTTACCCATCTTTGCCCGTTTCCACGGTAACTTTTCCAGTTGCCACTCTTCTTAAAATCCTGTAACACTCTTCTCTCCACCACCCTTCTGTCTGCTTTCAAACTCCCTCCCTCCACCCACCTCTTTACCATTCTCCACCCTCCACCCACCCCTTCACTAGTCTCCATCCTCCACCTATCCCTTCACCATTATCCACCCTCCACCCACCCCTTCACCATTCTCCATCCTCCACCTATCCCTTCACCATTCTCCACCCTCCACCCACCCCTTCACCCTTCTCCACCATTCTCCACCCATTCTTTTTCACCATTCTCCACCCTCCAACCCCCTTTACCATTCTCCACCCTCCCTCTCTATCCCTCTTTTAGCCCTCCTATAGCTTTCCCTTCTCGATACTTTCCCCACTCTCCACCCTTTCCTCCCCTCCCTCCCTCTCTCCTCCTCTTCATGTGCTTTTACATGCATATGCTTTCTAAGTATTTCCATTTCTTTCTGTTCTCACACATTACATTAGATATAAGTGTATGTGTGTGTAACCCCTAGAGCCGAATGAAAACAGTTACAGTTTGTAGTTATTGCCCTGTGGTCCTAGGGGATGTCTATGTTCTAACCTCTATGTCTGCATCTCAAATGACACCCTATTCCCTATATAGTGCCCTACTTTTGACCAGAGACTCTGTATGGAGTAGGGTGCCATTTAAGACAAGCCTATGTTCCTCCATTCATCTCACCCCCCTCTCATTCCAGCCTCCAAAGCCTCCTTCAGGGAGTGTAAAAGGCCAAGTTCTGGAAGAATATCCTAAACTCTAAGCAATACATCCCATAGAGCAGAGGATATGTCTCAAATGGTACCCTATTCCCTATATAGTCCACTACTTTTGCCCAGACCCCAATAGGCCCAGGTCAAAAGTAGTGCACTATATTGGGAATAGTGTGCCATTTGGGATGTAGCCAGAGTTGTGGGATTAGCCTACAGGCTGACATCTTGGTTACCTATACCTCAGCCCTCATTTGTCCAATTACCTTTATCCCAAAGAGCAGTTTTAATTACTTTGTGCCTCGCTGTCCAGTGCCTCCTACAGCCTGACTTAGTACCTGACACTAACCAACCACTGTGCAATCAAAATGACTTTCTGACAACCGTGTGTGTGTGTGTGTAGGTGTGGATATCAAAGCATCACACTGTTAAATAAAACACACACACACCCTCCCCTCCCCCTCCCCTCCCCTCCCTCCCCCCCCTCCCCTCTCCCCCGTTCACCTCTACTTTGGGTTTGACAAAGAGCAAATATGAATTGGACAAATGAGGGCTGAGGTATAGGTAACTTCCAGAGAGCATTGAAGACAGGGCTCCAGAGAGGGAGTGCTGCAGACTCCCATTCCCACACTTCATTAATCTTCCCTGGGACATCAACCCAGCACAGAGCCCCAGCCCTAGACCTGTCCAGGCTCAGCTAAGGCCTACACCAAACCCTTTTTCCTTAGTGGTTGGAACGATATCAGAATGTGTTTGTGTGTGTGTGTGTGTGTGTGTGTGTGTGAAATTCTATGTATTTTGGATGTCTATTTTTTAAGCTTTCATTTTGCGTGGTTACAGGGTTAATTCCACCTGGTTACAGGGTTAAAACAGAAACAACTCAAAGGTTAACAGTTTAAGCATTAACTCCGAATGGTTACGGTTAGGGCTAATGTTTGGGGAAGGTTTATAACAAAATAATTAAAAACAACGTGCTGTTTTAATCAACTATCATCAAATATTCTCACAGCAAGTTGGACTATTGTGAACTGAGGTGGCACAGTGGTCTTAGCTGCACGCTCCGGCTCTGAGCATCATGAGTTTGCGCCCAGTGCTGGGGGGCAACTGTTGTTCTTTTTTATTTATTTTTCCGTTCTGGGGACCTTTTCAAATGTCCCAAAATCTAAGTGTATTTCTAGTGATCAGCCTGCTAGACCAGGGCAGAATGTTGGCCAACAGACAGGGAGAGTGTTTTACAAGCTGACTCTTGACCCCTCTTATCGCCCATCATTCCTCTGAGTTACAGCAGCCACCCACCCATCTGGCTGAAGATAAATAGCAGGAGGAAGAGATACATTAACAGGCAGGAAAACGCACAAACACTAGGGATGTGACATTTTTCTTACCGTTTAAACAGCCATTTCTTTTATTGGTTTTCCATTAAACGATAAGAAAAATGCTTAACATTCCATGTGAATTCACAATGCAGCTGTGCTGCTGCCAGCAACGGTTTGGGTCTCACATTTGGGCGTTGCACATGTACTACCATTACTGTACCTCAATTCCATCTCGCAAAGTTTGTATTTCCTTCTCATTTAACTTCTTAAAGTATTGCCATACAGGACTTCGCTGCTGTCGCTTACCTTTCTCTGCCATTTTTCCAACTGTTAACGATGATGAAGTAGTGGTGGAGAGTCAACTCCAAAATAATTGATTCCTCGACTCCCGGTGTCGACTCCCATTTCTGAATGCCAAGATTCAATTCCGCAAGGAATCGACGCCTAAGATTAAGTATTTTTGAAACGGAGGATAGTGATTAGTTGCCATACTTCTGAGAACACAAACGCTCGTTTCTTTCATAGCACGCTATCGAGGGAAGGAGAGAATAGGCAAGTCGGCCACTAGATCGATCCTTCTGCAATCAAAAGCTGTATCTCGCATATGGAATGCTTTATCTCGCAATTTGTTGGCTTGCAATGCCTCGCAACTTCAGTAAAGCAGGGCCTATCATCAATGAATAGGGTAAGATATTCTACACGCAACAGCTCAAAGACTGAACACACACTTGCATCATTAGCGAAGAGAAAGAGCAGGGGTGTAATCATTAATCCAAACAGTTTGCAACTAAAATGAGAGTTTGTATTGGACAAATTCAGGTAGTGTTGTGGAAAATAACCACTATACTTTATTACAAATAAGGTCTTACAGAGTTTTTGTTGCATCAAGAAATGACTTTATTAAAGTTTCAGCAAAGCCGATACCAGTCTGCAGAGTGGCACCCCCCCTTACGGTCTCCCTCCATCTTATATAGTCCTCTTCAGTTTTCCTGCTCTTTTATTGCTCCGCCCACTTCCTTTGTCTCTGAGAGCGGCTAAACTCAACTTTCATTAAGTTCAGAGTACTACAATCAATTAATCCTTATCTTGCAAAAACACTCATGTTTAGTTTAAACTCTGTTCAACCCTGGCTCTTTTCACTGTGTTTGAAGACAAAAACAAATGGCCCAAGCCAGTTTCAGTCTTTGATATGATAAGACAACCATGGATCTAAATAAGAGCAAGCAATCTGACCATAGGGCAGATTCCCTCTCTACTCACCCACACAGTGAAATTAAATGACCCAATACAATTCCTGGCCCAGTAACAAAGAATTCTAACTTTATGCTCTTGACTAACCCAGTTCTACCTCATAGTCCATTAAACTCTACAGTTCATTAATAATAATTCACCACAGTAGGTCCCTCCTCATGGGATTACTAATCCCATAACCTTACAAAAGTATATTATGTTTATGCTATCAATCACCATCCTTGCATTCAAAGTTATACTCATAATTAACAATATTAATATTTCTACCTAAACCAATTCCAATATAAGTGTTGGTATCCTAACACATTAAAACTAACGTAGCGTTGTTTTAGCCATACTACCTAGGACATGTTTAAGAATAAAATCAATATCTTTAACTCACATAACTTCATTCAGATCAATCAGTCAGCATACAATTCATAATCATACTCAAATTAATTACCCAAAACAAATTTACAATGACAATTCTTAGTTAGTCACCTTGGTTCCATCATTCAAAGTTAAAACTCTCACCTTGGCACATATTGACACTGGCATACTGTATAGTTATATTATCACAATTCTAACATGACCTTCCTCATAACGAGAATTACAACAGATCACTATCCCAATGCATTCCTAGTCTAAATTACTATAAATTTAGCAGTGTATACTACCTCCTCAATTCAACATACTATCTCAACTAACACTCCCTTCCTCTACCGGCACTCAATCTTCTGGCGTCCTCCTTATGTTCTTCAGATAGCTTCATAGTTCATCTTGGATTGCCCATGGCAATGTCCCAATTCCAATGTCACACCTGAGCCGCCCCACCTCCACCTTCATTCTGTTTTGTCCATTTTGCCAACCAGTATACCCAAACTATGAAAAATGTTGTATTTGCATTTGATCTCTCTTCCTGCTTACTCCACATGGATTCCTGTCACATTCTTGAGAGAAAAGGCATAAAAGAGAAGGCAATTGATTGCTTTGATCTGATGCTGGTTCTGATTCAGGTCTCCTGGCAGAGGTGGTGCCGGACAGGAACGTTTTCAACGCCTTTGTTGCTCCTCTTCAGCCGGGTAGAGGGTTTTTGGTTTTTATTGAGGTTTACACCGTTCTGGACCGAATTATCTCTGCTATTCATTACTACACCATCCGTAGTAACCTCAGGAAAGGACAGATCATAACAGTTTAGTTGAGTTCACTTCTAATCCAAAACATCCCTATAAGCATTGACTATATGACAAATTATTATGTTTCACCACTCATTCTTAATACCAATTTCTAATACTTGATCCTGCTGCCAGATAGATTTTTCTTTGAGGGGTCCCTGTATTCCAAAGGCTATCTGTTTAAATGCCACCTAGTTTCACATTCTCCCTTGAATTCTCCCACATTAAATAACCCAATTGTTTTATTGTAACATTCCTATATTTGCTCATAGTCTATTTGATATTACTCTGGTGTTTCCCTTTTCCTTGTTCCTATTCTAACAATTGCTTACACTTCTCTCCTCATCCTGGTTGATCATAAAATTGTTTATAGTTAGAATTTCCTAAATATTACAAAAGTTGTGATTGAATCCTAGCACACAGTCCTGGTAACTGTGAATATTTTGAACTACTGTTAATTCTTTAAATGGAGATGTGGTGCATATTAGACTATTTTCTTTATTTAATTGTAATGTAATATATTGTACTCATCTAAACCAATCATTGTTTAACGGCTCCTTCCATTTCCTTTCTTCTGTATTTGGTATGGCTCTAACATGTACAGGTTTAGTGCCCTTGCCCAAGGAATAACTACTCTAACAACACTTCCCCCTGGAAATCTAACACTAAGTACTACATCAAATTGTTTATCTAAGTCTTGAACTGTTCTCCTTATGTCTATGATCCATCTATCCTTTTCTTGTATTATTTTAAGGTCACCGTTACCCCATGTGATTTCCCCATGATCCTTGTGCTGGTTCCTCCCACACCAATAACCAGTTAACTCCTGTATTTTAGTTATGGTTCCTGCCTGTGCAGGAATATACATTTGAATCCTGTCTATATCCCTTCTATGTCTTGTTCTTCTGCTCTTTACTATTAGCAGTACCCCATTCCCCTTATTCTCAGGGAACTAGTCAAGTGCAAAGAAATCAATGATGGGGATATCTGGTGCGTCTTGAATGTCTTGAATGTCTGGAATATCTTGAAGATCTAGAAGATATTGAAAGTCTTGAAAGTCTCGAAGGTCTCGGTGGTCTCTTAGTCATCAGTTCACTCTGGTACAATGGTTTAGATGATACCCGATCGCGCTCCCCTCTATCCGTACCACTGTTGGTGTAACCTGGACGACGATGTATGGTCACTTTAGCTGTTAACCTTCTTCCGTCACTAGGGTCTCCGGATCAGCCAGAGTCCCTCTCAATCTATCGACATCGGTCTGCGAAGAGTGTCCTTCTATCAGCCTACCCATAGGCTTGTTAAACCAAAAATAATAACTGAACTTAAAATGACAACCCTTGATGATATCTTAACCCAATTTCATTCCATAACATTATTCAAGGATATCTCTCCTTCAAGACTAACTCTCTCACTTCATCCTTGTCCCGTTTGGGATGATACATAGGATTAATGCCAAATTATATACTTCCTCACAATTCCTTATTATAACCAACCCCCAATTCAGCATGCCTCCAAGATTTACAGTGCGGGTGATCAGGCCACACTATAAAGCCAGGACAGATTGCAGAGGTCATTGAAATCATTCAATGAATTCTTCCATCAATAGTATACCACAACCGTCAAAACATTTCAAAATAAATCACACGTATTTACTTATCCCTCAGTAAATAAAAGCCCAAATTACATGTGTTTGCCCCTTTAAGATATTTCACTTCCATCCCGTGAAAAAACCTAAAATACAAATAAAAATCATATACAGCTAACATTTCATGCTAAGTGGTTTGTTTGTGGTTATCTGAACACCATATAGTAAAACAATAAACAAACAAAAATTGGCCAGGCCTTATTTATAGTCTCAGAAAATATTTCAAAGAAAAGAGAAAATCACTCCCCCCTTTTTCCTGGAAGAAAAAGTACACATTTAGTTAGTTTCCATGTTGATACCTCTTAATCAGTCCAAACAATTTAAATTCGAAATTCGCACTCTATTCCCACATCTCCTGATCCCTCCTTTCAGACAACCCCCAAGAACATCACTTGTGACTGCTCCCTTCTCCGGTGAATTCCACAATCCAGTGCACATAAAATGAAATAAAATCCCATAAGATTTAAACCCCTAGGCTTTTCCCTAGCCGCACTGCTACCACTCAATCACCCCCAACATGCTTTGTGACGTTGAAAACTCAAATATGCTATCTCTTGCCTCGTTGGTTGTACTTTCCCACATGCCTGTTGCCCCCCTTCTACCAAAATAGTTTACTAATGTGATGATGGTTTCCCCATTATCTTCTGTGGACATACCCCTTCATTAACTATTATTAGTCCCTCTGATCTGCATTTAATTTAGACCCCCATTCTACACAGTGTATTTCTTCCTACTAAATTAACCAGAATTTGTTCTGACACTAATATATGTACACATGTAACTTTTTCCTGCTTCTTATTCTACTCGAACTGTCATATGTATTAACTGCGTTTGTCATGAAAATTCTACTGTCTGTGCATCTTTGCCTGACATGGGGTTGGTGAGAGGCATAATTTGGACTTACACATGAGTAAGTTGCTCCAGTATCTATCATCATTGGGGTGCCTTTATTCCTCACCTGAACCTTTAGCATAGATTCTTCATCAGCCTGCATAGTTACTGCCACTAGCTGACCCTCCCCTTTAGGATTCTCTGGGCATCCCTAGTATCCATGATCTGGTCCTCCCCACGGGTTCACTGGGCCCTGTGGAGCCTGTGTCTGAGACTGCCACCATGCACCGAGCTGGTGTAATTTCTTTTCCCATTATCCCGTTGTGGTTGTCTAGGCAGCCTTCTTAGATGTCCTACTTGAAATCTCTCCTCCAATTCGATTCGTACTAGCTGGTCTGTCTCTTTTTTACCCGCGAACTAGAGCCATGAATTATTTTCCTTTGTTCTCAATTCAACTCATTGCCACAGCTCCATTGCAATTGCCTGCCCGCTATTCAATTTCTGTAACTGTCCTTTCTGATTACGCTCTAATTAGTAAAACAAACACTGACTATAATTGACCCACATACACTCAATTCATATCCATATTCAATTCAATATTCCAAATTCCAACCCTATTCTCAGTAGTTTTCTAATTATCAACTCATTCGGGCGGCAGGTAGCCTAGTGGTCAAGAGCGCTGTGCCAGCAACCAAAAGGTCGCCAGTTCCAATCCCCAAGCCGACCAGGTGAAAAATCAGTCAATGTGCCCCCGAGCAAGGCACCAACCCTAACCGCTCCTGTAAGTCGCTCTGGATAAGAGCATCTGCCAAATGACCAAAATGTAATTCGCCGCCACAGAAAACAACTATCTTTCTCAACCCCCCCGCGGTAGTTGTTCAATTTGAAATCAGCAAGCTGCTAAATCATCCAGTCTTATAACACAAAATGAACACTGACTGTTCTATCATTCTAAGCAACCCATAATTGGACTATAATCAGAAAATCTAGATTTTAGTCAGTAATGCAGAATCTATGCTTTATCGGAATGACAAGTAAATCCTCCGTTATTCCAATTATAAATGGTCTGTATTTTTAGTATCTGGCACATACCACATTTATCACAAAATAGCTTTGAAGGACACAGATCTCACACGCTCAACGTAAATAACTTAGCAGTCAACGAGTTGGAAACAGATATAACGACTTAACCAAATGAATTATATTTTCCCCCTAATATACTAAAATTCCTTGACTATATCACCTCTGCTTCTGAAATGATAGATAGCTATTATAATGCTTAACCTTTTCTACCACACGCTCTATGTACTGTCTCCCACCCCCACGTACGTCTACGTGTTTGGGCGCGCAAGCCAGCACTTATATATTATTCCACTTTTATCCACTCTCTATTAATCAATTACCCACACATAACATACATCATATGTCAATATTATTCATATCATCCACCGCATTCGTATTTCTAATGATTCTTTATTGCCAAATGTTAATTTCCCCTAATCTAGTCCCAGCGGAACATCAATTTAACGACCTAGACCCCCGTCCCTCAGTCATAGCATCCTCTCAGAATCCTAGTGACTGGTCACTGATTTTACACTATTCTATGCCAGGCCGTGTTGTACACCCCCCAAGATATTATTATATAAAAAAGCTTATTATCCACACCTATATAACATTATCATACACACCTCTTTATCTCTTCATCATATCACATTCACACAACGTTGTTCTCAAACACGCTTCATCACTATTTGCATAACCTACAGGAATATTCCTTTACTATGGTCAATTTTACCATAATCCTATATCCCTTCTAAATTTCCCAACTTTAATTACCCCCTAAAAGCTTGACCGAAATGCAATGTGTCGACGTCATATGATCACCCCCGTACACGTGACCTGTTCCTTCAACAGGATTTCTCTCTCTCTCCTTTACGTTAGTAAATTAATATCCACTTACTATAAATTATTCTCTCCACCAGCCTTAGAAGCTTCAAATGACCTAAAATATAATCCCTTTCCTTACACTTTCTCCACAAAGAAAAGGCTATTCTTCACAGGATTTATTTTTGTTGTCCAATCACCCACACAGATAAGCCGCCACTCGTGCTTAAATGAATCACTGAATGACTCACAGCCGCTCAAGCTAACCATCCACCCGTACGAGATGAGCAGACCTACTCTATCTTATTATTTCTCTATACTTTGAAGCCCTGGTGGCGTTCACAACCATTCACCTACTAGCGATGAAAAGCGCGACCTCCAATTTATGGTGTCACCTTCTCAGGATTACTTAATTTTTACCCGATTCACTGTCTAATTTGTGCATCACTTCACCCAGGCTGATGCGTCACCTACCCCTGAGCAGCCTCTAACAATGATAAACACGTTAGAGTGGTAGCCGTAGGCCGTTTTAGTAACGTATGTCCAACCTACCCCCAAGTAGCCTCTAACAATGATCAACACAATAGAGCCGTATCCGTAGTGGACATTTGGCTAGCCACCTACCCCCGAGCTGTCCTCTGGGGTGCTAATTTTAGCTCCCCAAAGCGGTATCCGTAGGATTTAACTAATCAACAATCAATTACATGCATGCTTATTCCTCATTCCAACAAAAACTCTGCTTCTTCTGCTAAATCTGGTCCTTACATTTCTGGAGAGAACCCTTCCGTACCCCACCCTCAGATTCAACTTGATCGAAACACACAGCTCAAGTAAGAACGCCGCTTACCTTTGTTTAAACAGTGGCCACTGAATCTGTGTGTGTCGCTCAAACTTTCTCAGACGGTAAAGCAATCAAAGATCTCTATAACCAGTCCTGCCGGGATCGCCAAATATGTTGTGGAAAATAACCACTATACTTTATTACAAATAAGGTCTTACAGAGTTTTTGTTGCATCAAGAAATGACTTTATCAACAAAGCCGATACCAGTCTGCAGAGTGGCACCCCCCCTTACGGTCTCCCTCCATCTTATATAGTCCTCTTCAGTTTTCCTGCTCTTTTATTGCTCCGCAAACTCAACTTTCATTAAGTTCAGAGTACTACAATCAATCAATCCTTATCTTGCAAAAACACTCATGTTTAGTTTAAACTCTGTTCAACCCTGGCTCTTTTCACTGTGTTTGAAGACAAAAACAAACGATCCAAGCCAGTTTCAGTCTTTGATATCATAAGACAACCATGGATCTAAGTAAGAGCAAGCAATCTGACCCTAGGGCAGATTCCCTCTCTACTCACCCACACAGTGAAATTAAATGACCCAATACAATTCCTGGCCCAGTAACAAAGAATTCTAACTTTATGCTCTTGATTAACCCAGTTCTACCTCATAGTCCATTAAACTCTACAGTTCATTAATAATAATTCACCACAGTAGGTCCCTCCCCATTTTGTTTGGTTTGCTTCCGTTCCGAAGCATTTTGCAACAGAATCGATGTAATGAACACGCCCCAGGCGAGCCACCACAAGGGAGAGAGATGAGGGGGCATGTCTTGTCTTTCATGCCTCGCAAATTAAAGTAGCCTAAAGTTTGCCTCTTCCTCTCTGGTTTTATTTAAATTACACAACTTTCCCAAGGCCTTTATATCCTATCATCTAGCTAGGCTATAACACAGACATTTACTCAGAACGAGGGAAGGTTGAAAACCATGAGGGCTGCTGCGTTCTGGATAAGTTGCAGGGGTTTGATGGCACAAGCAGGGAGCCCAGCCAACAGCGAGTTGCAGTAGTCCAGACGGGAGAGGAAAAGAACATGGATTAGGACCTGCGCCACTTCCTGTGTGAGGTAGGGTCGTACTCTACGGATGTTGTAAAGCATGAACCTGCAGGAGCAGGTCACTGCTTCGTTGTTTGCTGAGAATGACAGGGTGTTGTCCAGGGTCAAGCCAAGGTTCTTTGCAATCTGGGAGGGAGACACTGTGGAGTTGTCAACCGTGATGGAAAGGTCTTTGGAAGAGCAGTTCCGTCTTGTCAAGGTTGAGCTTGAGGTGGTGGGCCGAAATCCAAGTTGAGATATCTGCCAGGTATGCAGAGATGCGTGTCGCCACCTGGGTGTCAGAAGGGGGGAAGGAGAAAAGTAGTTGAGTGTCATCCGCATAGCAATTATATTTTTATTTATTTTTATTTTACCTTTATTTAACCAGGTAAGCCAGTTGAGAACAAGTTCTCTTTTACAGCTGCGACCTGGCCAAGATAAAGCAAAGCAGTGCGATAAAAACAACAACAACACAGAGTTACATATGGGGTAAAACAAAACATAAAGTAAAAAATACCACAGAAAATATATATACAGTGTGTGCAAATGTAGCAAGTTATGGAGGTAAGGCAATAAATAGGCCATAGTGCAAAATAATTACAATTAGTATTTACACTGGAATGATAGATGTGCAAGAGATGATGTGCAAATAGAGATACTGAGGTGCAAATTAGCAAAATAAATAACAATATGGGGATGAGGTAGTTGAGTGGGCTAATTTCAGAAGGGCTGTGTACAGGTGCAGTGATCGATAAGGTGCTCTGACAACTGATGCTTAAAGTTAGTGAGGGAGATAAGAGTCTCCAGCTTCAGAGATTTTTGCAGTTTGTTCCAGTCATTGGCAGCAGAGAACTGGAAGGAATGGCGGCCAAAGGATGTGTTGGCTTTGGGGATGACCAGTGAGATATACCTGCTGGAGCGCATACTATGGGTGGGTGTTGCTATGGTGACCAATGAGCTAAGATAAGGCAGAGATTTGCCTAGCAGTGATTTATAGATGGCCTGGAGCCAGTGGGTTTGGCGACTAATATGTAGTGAGGACCAGACAACAAGAGCGTACAGGTCACAGTGGTGGGTAGTATATGGGGCTTTGGTGACAAAACGGATGGCACTGTGATAGACTACATCCAATTTGCTGAGTAGAGTGTTGGAGGCTATTTTGTAAATGACATCGCCGAAGTCAAGGATCGGTAGGATAGTCAGTTTTACGAGGGCATGTTTGGCAGCATGAGTGAAGGAGGCTTTGTTGCGAAATAGGAAGCTGATTCTAGATTTAACTTTTGATTGGAGATGCTTAATGTGAGTCTGGAAGGAGAGTTTACAGTCTAACCAGACACCTAGGTATTTGTAATTGTCCACATACTCTAGGTCAGACCCGTCGAGAGTAGTGATTCTAGTCGGGTGGGCGGGTGCCAGCAGCGTTCGATTGAAGAGCATGCATTTAGTTTTACTAGTGTTTAAGAGCAGTTGGAGGCTAAGGAAGGAGTGTTGTATGGCATTGAAGCTCGTTTGGAGGTTTGTTAACACAGTGTCCAATGAAGGGCCAGATGTTACCAAATGGTGTCGTCTGCGTAGAGGTGGATCTGAGAGTCACCAGCAGCAAGAGCGACATCATTGATATACACAGAGAAAAGAGTCTGCCCAAGAATTGAACCCTGTGGCACCCCCATAGAGACTGCCATAGGTCCAGACAACAGGCCCTCCGATTTGACACAATGAACTCTATCTGAGAAGTAGTTGGTGAACCAGGCGAGGCAGTCATTTGAGAAACCAAGGCTATTTAGTCTGCCAAAAGAATGCAGTGGTTGACAGAGTCGAAAGCCTTGGCCAGGTCGATGAAGACAGCTGCATGGGCAAGTTGCAGCGGAGGGTGCAGAGCTGGTGGCCAGGGTAGTGGTAGCCAGGTGGAAAGCATGGCCAGCCGTAGCAAAATGCTTGTTGAAATTCTCGATTATTGTAGATTTATTGGTGGTGATAGTGTTTCCTAGCCTCAGTGCAGTGGGCAGCTGGTAGGAGGTGCTCTTATTCTCCATGGACTTGAGAGTGTCCCAAAACTTTTTGGAGTTAGTGCTACAGGATGCACATTTCTGTTTGAAAAAGCTAGCCTTTTCTTTCCTAACTGCTTGTGTATATTGGTTCCTAACTTCCCTGAAAAGTTGCATATCGCGGGGGCTATTCGATGCTAATGCAGTACGCCACAGGATGTTTTTGTGCTGGTCAAGGGCAGTCAAGTCTGAGGAGAACCAGGGGCTATATCTGTTCTTAGTTCTGAATTTTTTGAATGGGGCATGCTTATTTAAGATTGAGAGGAAAGCACTTTTAAAGAACAACCAGGCATCCTCTACTGACGGAATGAGATAGATATCCATCCAGGATACCTGGGCCAGGTCAATTAGGAAGGCCTGCTCGCTAAAGTGTTTTAGGGAGCGTTTGACAGTGATGAGGGGTGGTCGTTTGACCGCGGACCCGTTACGGACGTAGGCAATAAGGCAGTGATTGCTGAGATCCTGGTTGAAGACAGCAGAGGTGTATTTAGAGGGTAAGTTAGTCAGGATGATATCTATGAGGGTGCCCATGTTTACGGATTTAGGGTTGTACCTTGATAATTTGTGTGAGATTGAGGGCATCTAGTTTGGATTGTAGGATGGCCAGGGTGTTCAGCATATCTCAGTTTAGGTCACCAAGCAGTACGAACTCTGAGGATAGATGGGGGGCAATCAATTCACATATGGTGTCCAGGGCACAGCTGGGGGCTGAGGGGGGTCTGTAGCAAGCGGCAACAGTGAGAGACTTATTTCTGGAAAGGTGGATTTTTAGAAGTAGGAGCTCAAACTGTTTGGGCACAGACCTGGATAGTATGATAGAGCTCTGCAGGCTATCTCTACAGTAGATTGCAACTCCACCCCCTTTGGCAGTTCTATCTAGACGGAAAATGTTGTAGTTGGGGATGGAAATTTCAGAATTTTTGGTGGCCTTCCTAAGCCAGGATTCAGACACTGCTAGAACATCAGGGTTGGCGGAGTGTGCCAACGCAGTGAATAACTCAAACTTAGGAAGGAGGCTTCTGATGTTAACGTGCAGAAAACCATGTCTTTTACGGTTACAGAAGTCAACAAATGATAACTCCTGGGGAGTAGGAGTGATACTGGGGGCTACAGGGCCTGGGTTAGCCTCTACATCACCAGAGGAACAGAGGAGGACTAGAATAAGGATACGGCTAAAGGCTTTAAGAACTGGTCTTCTAGTGCGTTGGGTACAGAGAATAAAGGGGGCAGATTTCATTTCATTTCATTTGGTGTTGTAGAATAGATTCAGGGCATTATGTACAGACAAGGATATGGAAGGATATGAGTACAGTGGAGGTAAACCTAAGCGTTGGGTAACAATGAAAGAGATAGCATCACTGGAGGCACCGATTGAGCCGGTCTCGGCGTGTATGGGGGGTGGAACAAAGGAGCTATTTGAGGCAGTTTGAGAATGACTTGGGGTTCTATATTGAAATTGTATAATAAGAACTAACTGGAACAGCAATAGGCAAGGCATATTGACATGGGAGAGAGGCATAAAGCAATCACAGGTGTTATTAGAGAGAGCTAAGACAACAACTGGTAATGGTGATGAAAGTTTGGGCTGATGCTAAACAGATAAACAGGACAGGATACCGTGTAAAGGAACAGCCCAGCAGGCATCAGCTGTGCAGCTGAGTGATCATAAGGTCCAGTGAACAGCAATATGTGAGTCCGAGAGCAGTTCGAATTGGTGCTAAAGCACAGCGAGCAGGGAGCACGGCTGTTGTTTGCGTGTGCTAGCAGGCCGGGGCTAGCAGATGGATCTTCGTGGTCGTCGCAACGGGAAGCCTGTTGAAACCACAGACGATTACGTCGGCAGACCAGTCGTGATGGATCGGCGGGGCTCCGTGTCGACTCTAGGAGGTCCCGTCCGATTGACAGAGAGGTAGATAGCCGGGAGATGTGCCTGACTCGAGGCTAGCCCCAGGATGATTAGCCAACAACAACATTCATTTGGTTGCAGCTAGCTAGTTGCGATGATCAGGTGTTAAAGGTCCAGTGATTTAGTGATTCCGGCAGAAAATCCGATATGTTCTTGTTTGATAATGCGCTGTACAGACTGGCCGATAATAGTCCAGGCTAGAGCTGGCTGGTAGGTAGTGCAGGCCACGGACAATGGTGAAGAAACGCTAACGGTGGCTAATAGCAAGTAGCTAGTTAGCTGGCTACTCCCGTCCGGTAGACAAAGAGATAGATAGCCTGGATATGGGCCTGGCTCAAGGCTAACTGGTGCTTGCTTCGGGGGCAGTGGTGATTAGCCTACAGCAACATCCATTCGGTTGCGGCTAGCTAGTTGCGATCCGGTGTTAGGGTCCAGTGATTCAGTTATTCCGGCAGAAAATCTGATGTTCTGGGTAAAAACCGCTAACGGTGGCTAATAACAAGTAGCTAGTTAGCTGGCTAGATAAAGGTGAGTAAATAATAGAATCCGTTCCACATTGAGTGAGGCGGGTTGCAGGAAAGTATATTTAGTAGAAGGATGAAAAGTGTGATAGGGAAATATGTACGAAAAATACAAAAATAATACAAAAAACTGGCTATTTATACGGACACACAACAAAGAACACGACCGCACTGCTACGCCATCTTGGATAGGAGAGACCATGTGAGGATATGATGGAGCCGAGTGACTTGGTGTATAGAGAGAAGAAGAGAGGGCCTAGAACCGAGCCCTGGTGGACACCAGTAGTGAGAGTACGTAGTGCAGACACAGATCCTCTCCATGTCACCTGGTAGGAGCGGCCTGCCAGGTAGGATGCAATCCAAGAGTGTGCATAGCCTGAGACGCCCAGCCCTGAGAGGGTGGAGAGGAGGATCTGATGGTTCACAGTGTCGAAGGCAGCAGATCGATTTTGGAGGATGAGAACAGAGGAGAGAGAGTCAGCTTTGGCAGTGCGGAGAGCCTCCGTGACACAGAGAAGAGCAGTCTCGGTTGAGTGACCCGTCTTGAAGCCTGACTGGTTAGGGTCAAGAAGATCGTTCTGAGAGAGATAATGCGAAAGTTGATCAGAGACAGCACGCTCAAGTGTTTTGGAAAGAAAAGAAAGAAGGGATACGGGTCTATAGTTGTTGACGTCAGATGAGTCGAGTGTTGGTTTCTTGAGGAGGGGAGCAACCCGGGCCATTTTGAAGTCTGACGGGACACAGCCAGTGGTCAGGAATGAGTTGATGAGTGAAGTGAGGAACGGGAGAAGGTCTCCAGAGATGGTCTGGAGAAGGGAGGAGGGGATGGGTTTGAGGTAGGTTGTTGGGCGGCCAGTGGACTCAATAGGCTGAGAGAATGAGTAGCGGATGTCGTCAACCTTTCTTTCAAAGTGGCTGACAATGTCATCTGCAAAGAGGGAGGAGGGAGGGGGAGGGGTGGGGGTGGAGGGTTAAGGAGGGAGGATAAGGTGGAAAAGAGTTCCCTAGGGTTAGAGGCAGAAGTTTGAAATTTAGAGTGGTAGAAAGTGGCTTTAGCAGTGGATACAGAGGAAGAGAAGGTAGAGAGGGGGGAGTGAAAGGATGATAGGTCCTCCGGAAGTTTAGTTTTGCTCCATTTTTGCTCACCTGCCCACAGCCCTGTTCTGTCAGCTCTCCTTGAGTCACTCAGCCACGGAGCAGGACGGGAGGGCCGAGCCGGCCAGGAGGAAAGGGGACAGTGCGAGTCATAGGATGCGGAAAGGGAGGAGAGTAGGGTCGAAGAGGCAGAATCAGGAGACAGGAGGGAGAAGGATTTAGCAGAAGAGAGAGATGATAGGATAGAAGATTAGAGAGTAGTGGGAGAGAGAGAGCGAAGATTGCGCCGGCGCATGACAATCTGGGTAGGGCCTGAGGGGTTGGGTTGGAGGAAAGGGAGACAGAAAAGGAAACAAAGTAGTGATCAGAGACCTGGAGGGGGGTTGCAGTGAGATTAGTAGGCAAGCAGCCTCTAGTAACGATGAGGTCAAGTGTATTGCCTGCCTTGTGAGTTGGAGGGGATTGGAAAAGGGTGAGGTCAAAAGAGGCAAGGAGGGGAAAGAGAGAGTTGGAAATAAATTAATCGAAGGCAGACGTCGGGAGGTTGAAGTCGTAAAGTACGAAGAGCGGTGTGCCATCATCAGGAAATGAGCTTATCAAGGTGTCAATGTCACAAACGTCGTATCGAGTAGACCAAGGCGCAGCGTGTTGAGCGAACATACTTTATTTAATTAAAGTGCACACACGAATAACAAAACAACAAACGATACCGTGACGTCCTAAGTCTAAACACAACCAACTGGAACAAGATCCCACAAACACTAAGGGAAAACCGACAGTTTAAATATGGCTCCCAATCAGAGACAACCAGCCAAGCTGACACTCATTGCCTCTGATTGGGAGTCACTCAGGCCAACATAGAAATAAACAAACTAGAACTCCCAACATAGAAACAGAACACATAGAATGAACACACCCTGGCTCAACATATAGAGTCCCAGAGCCAGGGTGTGACAGTACCCCCCCCTAAAGGCGCGGACTGCGACCGCGCCTCAACCAGAGCAAAACAGGGGAGGGCTGGGTGGGCATTCCTCCTCGGCGGCGGTTCTGGCTCCGGGCTTGCCCACCACCCTCCAATAAACCCCCCATAGCGCCCCTGGTCCGGTCTGGCCCCACTGGCTGGAGCTGAACTGGACGTAGCAGGAGCGGTTAGCTTCAGCTCCGTTGTGGAGCAGTTGACCGGTACCTGATTAGTCACCGGTGACCCAGACACGGGTTGTGCCGGACTGACGACGCGCACCCCTGGCTTGGTGCGTGGAGCAGCAACGGGCCGGACCGGGCTGACGATACGCACCCCTGGCTTGGTGCGTGGAGCAGGAACGGACCGGACCGGGCTGACGATACGCACCCCTGGCTTGGTGCGTAGAGCAGGAACGGGCCTTACCAGGCTGACGACTCGCACCCCTGGCTTGGTGCGTGGAGCAGCAACGGGCCGGACCGGGCTGACGATGCGCACCCCTGGCTTGGTGCGTGGAGCCGGAACGCCTCACCGGACTGACGACTCGCACCCCTGGCTTGGTGCGTGGAGCAGCAACGGGCTTTACCAGGCTTACGACTCGCACCCCTGGCTTGGTGCGAGTAGCAGGAACGGGCTGGACCAGGCTGACGACTCGCACCCCTGGCTTGGTGCGAGTAGCAGGAACGTTCTGGACCAGGCTGACGACTCGCACCCCTGGCTTGGTGCGAGTGGCAGGAACAGGCCGGGCCGGGCTGGCGACGCACACCGTAGGCTTGGTGCGAGTGGCAGAAACAGGCCGGGCCGGGCTGGCGACGCGCACCGTAGGCTTGGTGCGAGTGGCAGGAACAGGCCGGGCCGGGCTGGCGACGCACACCGTAGGCTTGGTGCGAGTGTCAGGAACAGGCCGGGCCGGGCTGGCGATGCGCACCGTAGGCTTGGTGCGAGGGGCAGGAACAGGCCGGGCCGGGCTGGCGACGCACACCGTAGGCTTGGTGCGAGGGGCAGGAACAGGCCGGGCCGGGCTGGCGATGCACACCGTAGGCTTGGTGCGAGGGGCAGGAACAGGCCGGGCCGGGCTGGCGATGCACACCATAGGCTTGGTGCGAGGGGCAGGAACAGGCCGGGCCGGGATGGCGATGCGCACCATAGGCTTGGTGCGAGGAGCACGAACAGGCCGGACCGGGCTGTGGAGACGGACAGGAGACCTGGAGTGAAGAGCGGCCACAACCCGTCCTGGCTGAATGCCTACCTTCACACACTCGGTGTGAGGCATCCGCACAGGACGCACAGGGCTGTGTACCCGTACTGGCATAACAGCACGTGACACTGGCGCAGGATATCCGGGACCGCGGAGAGGCATTGGAGACCACGAGCGTTGAGCCGGCACACTCCGTCCTGGCTGCATACCCACCTTCGCACGACACGTGCGGGGTGCTCGCACAGGACGTACCGGACTATGCCGGACCACTCGTGGCACAGTACGCAGCTCCGCATACCGCGGAACCTGCCCCGTCCCATGCTGCCATGCCTGAGTACGGGAAGTTGGTTCCGCTCTCCATCCAGGCTCCGCCAACCTGCCTTCTGGCCCCCCAAACCCGGTGGCCTCCTCTCCAAATCGCCCTGTGGCAGCCTCCTGCTGCCCAGTCGCCCATGCCGTGTGCCCCCCCCTAAAAAATTTTTGGGGTTACCTCTCGTCCGTCCGACGACGACACTGTTGACGCCGTTGCTCCTCTCTCGCCAGGGCCTTAATCCTAGCCCATGGCCCTTTGCCCCCGAGCATGTCCTCCCAGGACCACGATTTGCCCACCTGGGCCATCGCCAACCTCTCCATCTCCTTACCCGGCGCTTCCTCCCATGTCCAGTCTGCCTGCTCCTGGACATGCTGCTTGGTCCTTGTATGGTGGGATCTTCTGTCACGATCGTTATAGAGAGTAGACCAAGGCGCAGCGTGTTGAGCGAACATACTTTATTTAATTAAAGTGCACACACGAATAACAAAACAACAAACGATACCGTGACGTCCTAAGTCTAAACACAACCAACTGGAACAAGATCCCACAAACACTAAGGGAAAACCGACAGTTTAAATATGGCTCCCAATCAGAGACAACCAGCCACGCTGACACTCGTTGCCTCTGATTGGGAGTCACTCAGGCCAACATAGAAATAAACAAACTAGAACTCCCAACATAGAAACAGAACACATAGAATGAACACACCCTGGCTCAACATATAGAGTCCCAGAGCCAGGGTGTGACAGTCAAGCTCATTGAGGAACTCTCCGAGGGCACCTGGTGGCCGATAGATGACAATAAGGTTAAGCTTGAGTGGACAAGTGACAGTGACAGCATGGAATTCAAATGAGGAGACAGACTGGTGAGAAAGGGAGAAAATAGAAAATCTCCACTTAGGAGAAACGAGTAGACCTGTGCCACCACCGCGATGACCAGATGCTCTCGGACTATGAAAGAAAACGTAGTCAGATCAAGAAAGAGCAGCTGGAGTAGCAATGTTCTCTGGGGTGATCCATGTCTCCATCAGGGCCAAAAAGTAAAGGGACTGAAGGGCAGCATAGGCTGAGATGAACTCGGCATTCTTGACTGCAGACCGGCAGTTCCAAACGCTGCCAGAGACCCAGAATTCCACATGGGTTGTGCGCACAGGGTACACTAAATTTGAAGGGTTGCAGCCAAGGGGTGTGGAGCGTCTGTAAAGCCTACAGTTAGAAGTGCAAACAGGTATAAAAAAACACACATATAGTTAAAGCTACAAAAGAGCAAAATGAGATAATCTGTAAATAAATAGGTAAGATACTCAAGTGAGAGAGTGGTCTGAAGCCCTCCTCTCTTTCCTTCCTCGAATAACTCCGCAGAACTGTCCTTGTTTCGGCAACGGTCTTCGTTTTGCGACAAAGCCGCCACTGACACGACCGCTGCTTACAGCTGCCGCTGAGAAACCAGGGGAGACTGAAGAACTAACACTAATTTCTAATTGCCTAGTAGAGGTGATAGTTCAGTCCTCCGGTTTGCTATTCAGGGTGGATATGAGGCTTTCCAGATGGATGGATATAGTTTCCTGGACACAATGAAATGATAGCACATACATTATCCCAAAATGGTGTCAGTTTGTCACAGGACCACAGCAGATGTAATAGGGTTCCTTGGTGCTTTTTGCATCTCCAACAGAGATGTGACATTTCTGGGTGCATTACATGCATTCTGGCAGGAGCGTAGTAAGTCCTATGAATTATCTTAAATTGCAGTAGTTTATGTATTAGGTTGTAGGAGCATGTATGAACATTTTCACATACAGTGGGGAGAACAAGTATTTGATACACTGCCGATTTTGCAGGTTTTCCTACTTACAAAGCTTGTAGAGGTCTGTAATTTTTATCTTAGGTACACTTCAACTGTGAGAGACGGAATTTAAAACAAAAATCCAGAAAATCACATGATTGCATGACATAAGTATTTGATCACCTACCAACCAGTAAGAATTCCGGCTCTCACAGACCTGTTAGTTTTTCTTTAAGAAGCCCTCCTGTTCTCCACTCAATACCTGTATTAACTGCACCTGTTTAAACTTGTTACCTGTATAAAAGACACCTGTCCACACACTCAATCAAACAGACTCCAACCTCTCCACAATGGCCAAGACCAGAGAGCTGTGTAAGGACATCAGGGATAAAATTGTAGACCTGCACAAGGCTGGGATGGGCTACAGGACAATAGGCAAGCAGCTTGGTGAAAAGGCAACAACTGTTGGCACAATTATTAGAAAATGGAAGAAGTTCAAGATGACGGTCAATCACCCTTGTTCTGGGGCTCCATGCAAGATCTCATCTCGTGGGGCATCAATGATCATGAGGAAGGTGAGGGATCAGCCCAGAACTACATGGCAGGACCTGGTCAATGACCTGAAGAGAGCTGGGACCACAGTCTCAAAGAAAACCATTAGTAACACACTACGCCGTCATGGATTAAAATCCTGCAGCGCACGCAAGGTCCCCCTGCTCAAGCCAGCGCATGTCCAGGCCCGTCTGAAGTTTGCCAATGACCATCTGGATGATCCAGAGGAGGAATGGGAGAAGGTCATGTGGTCTGATGAGACAAAAATAGAGCTTTTTGGTCTAAACTCCACTCGCCGTGTTTGGAGGAAGAAGAAGGATGAGTACAACCCCAAGAACACCATCCCAACCGTGAAGCATGGAGGTGGAAACATCATTCTTTGGGGATGTTTTTCTGCAAAGGGGACAGGACGACTGCACCGTATTGAGGGGAGGATGGATGGGGCCATGTATCACGAGATCTTGGCCAACAACCTCCTTCCCTCAGTAAGAGCATTGAAGATGGGTCGTGGCTGGGTCTTCCAGCATGACAACGACCCGAAACACACAGCCAGGGCAACTAAGGAGTGGCTCCGTAAGAAGCATCTCAAGGTCCTGGAGTGACCTAGCCAGTCTCCAGACCTGAACCCAATAGAAAATCTTTGGAGGGAGCTGAAAGTCCATATTGCCCAGTGACAGCCCCGAAATCTGAAGGATCTGGAGAAGGTCTGTATGGAGGAGTGGGCCATAATCCCTGCTGCAGTGTGTGCAAACCTGGTCAAGACGTACAGGAAACGTATGATCTCTGTAATTGCAAACAAAGGTTTTTGTACCAAATATTATGTTCTGCTTTTCTGATGTATCAAATACTTATGTCATGCAATAAAATGCAAATTAACTACTTAAAAATCATACAATGTGATTTTCTGGATTTTTGTTTTAGATTCCGTCTCTCACAGTTGAAGTGTACCTATGATAAAAATTACAGACCTCTACATAATAATAATAATAATAATATGCCATTTAGCAGACGCTTTTATCCAAAGCGACTTACAGTCGTGCGTGCATACATTTTTTGTGTATGGGTTGTCCCGGGGATCGAACCCACTACTTTGTAAGTAGGAAAACCTGCAAAATCGGCAGTGTATCAAATACTTGTTCTCCCCACTGTATATGTGACCAATGGTTTTCCTAAATTTCTTCCTTTAGATCTGTTTCCCATTTTTTTCTTATAGGTTCTGAACCAGCAGGTAGAGTTTCAATCAACCCTTGATAAAACTTGCCAATCAACTTCTTTGGCGTAGCAGCTTCTTTCAGTATATTGGTATATCTCGCTGGTCATCCCCAAAGCCAACACCTCCTTTGGCCACCATTCCTTCCAGTTCTCTGCTGCCAATGACTGGAACGAACTGCAAAAATCTCTGAAGCTGGAGACTTTTATCTCCCTCACTAACTTTAAGCATCAGTTGTCAGAGCACCTTACCGATCACTGCACCTGTACACAGCCCATCTGAAATTAGTCCACCAAACTACCTCATCCCCATATTGTTATATATTTTGCTCATTTGCACCCCAGTATCTCTATTTGCACATCATCTCTTGCACATCTATCATTCCAGTGTTAATACAGTCGTATGAAAAGGTTTGGGGACCCCTGACAATTACCATGATTTCCATTTATAAATAATTGGGTGTTTGGATCAGCAATTTCATTTTGATCTATGAAATAACTGATGGACACAGTAATATTTCAGTAGTAAAATGACGTTTATTGGATTAACAGAAAATGTGCAATATGCATCAAAACAAAATTAGACAGGTGCATAGATTTGGGCACCCCAACAGAAAAATCACATCAATATTTAGTAGAGCATCCTTTTGCTAAAATAACAGCCTCTAGACGCTTCCTATAGCCTCTAATGAGTGTCTGGATTCTGGATGAAGGTATTTTTGACCATTCCTCCTTACAAAACATCTCCACTTCAGTTAGGTTTGATGTTTGCCGAGAATGGACAGCCCGCTTCAAATCATCCCACAGATTCTCAATGATATTCAGGTCTGGGGACTAGGATGGCCATTCCAGAACATTGTACTTGTTCCTCTGCATAAATGCCCGGGTAGATTTTGAGCAGTGTTTGGGGTCGTTGTCTTGTTGAAATATCCAGCCCCGGCGTAATTTGTGACTGATTCTTCAACATTATTCCCAAGAATCTGCTGATATTGAGTGGAATCCATGCGACCCTCAACTTTAACAAGATTCCCAGTACCAGCACTGGCCACACAGCCCCACAGCATGATGGAACCCCCACCAAATTTTACTGTGGGTAGCAAGTGTTTTTCTTGGAACGCTGTGTTCTTTTGCCGCCATGCATAACGCCCCTTGTTATGACCAAATAACTCAATCTTTGTTTCATCAGTCCACAGCACCTTATTCCAAAATGAAGCTGGCTTGTCCAAATATGGTCTGTGGGCTGTTTTTGACCGTTCTCACCATCCTTCGCCTTTGCCTCTCCGATATTTTACTTGGCCTGCCACTTCTGGCCTTAACAAGAACTGTGCCTGTGGTCTTCCATTTCCTCATTATGTTCCTCACAGTGGACACTGACAGCTTACATCTCTGCGATAGCTTTTTGTAGCCTTCCCCTAAACCATAATGTTGAACAATCTTTGTTTTCAGGTCATTTGAGAGATGTTTTGAGGCCCCCATGTTGCCACTCTTCAGAGGAGAGTCAAAGAGAACAACAACTTGCAATTGGCCACCTTAAATACCTTTTCTCATGATTGGATGCACTTGTTTATGAAGTTCAAGGCTTAATGAGCTCACCAAACCAATTGTGTGTTCCAATTAATCAGTGCTAAGTAGTTACAGGTATTCAAGTCAACAGAATGACAAGGGTGCCCAAATTTTTGCATAGCCTATTTTTCACATCTGATTTAATTTCATACAACTTAATATTGCTACACTAAAAATCTTTGTCTGGACAATACCCCAGTACTCAGCTTTTATTAGAAAATGAATGGCATGCCACTGTGATCATTTTCTGTGACGACAGAGTAAATTATTATGCAGCCTCAGAGGGGTGCCAAAACTTTTTCATACGACTATAATACATTTTAATTATTTTGCACTATGGCCTATTTATAGCCTAACCTTTTTGTTGTTTTTGCATTTTTTTTTTTCTCTGTTTTTTAATTTTTGAAATGTTTTATTCTTTTTTTGTCATTTAGCAGACGCTCTTATCCAGAGCGACTTACAGTTTGTGAATGCATATGTTTTCATACTCCATAACTTGCTACATTTGCACACACTGTACATATATTTTCTGTTGTATTTTTGACTTTATGTTTTGTTTACCCCATATGTAACTCTGTGTTGTTGTTTTTATCGCACTGCTTTGCTTTATCTTGGCCAGGTCGCAGTTGTAAATGAGAACTAGTTCTCAACTGGCTTACCTGGTTAAATAAAGGTGGAAAAAAATAAATAATTATATGCTAGATGCCTTAGGTTCGTCCAGATTATGTTGAAGCGATTGAATAACATTTCTGAGTTGGAAGAACTTAAAGAAATCGGCCATAGATAATCCAAATCTTTCTTATAATTGATTGAATGACAGTAGAGAGCCATCATAGTACACATGTTCAAAATTCATGATGCCACTTTGGAAGCAGGACTTAAAGGTGATGTAATTTAAAACTGGAGGTAAGGTTGGGTTATTCCAAATAGGGGTGCCTGGCGATATTGGTTCTTTCCACCTCTGGAATGTATGTACATTTTCCCAAATATGAATGGAATTGAGAATCATTGGATTGTCTGTCTTTTTCTTCAACGCCTTGGACCTGAAGTAGTGAATATATTTTTGATCATAAGGTTTATATTTATGGCTTCAATACCCCTCCATGCACAAGGATAGTCTGCTGTCCAATGTTTAAGTGAACGCAGTTGTGCAGCACAGTAATACATCTTCATATGAGGTAGTCCAAGACCTCCACCTTTATAGGGTAAGTGTAAAACAGTCAATTTGACTCTTGAGGTCTTTCCACCTAACATGGAAATAGGGAGAGATCTCAATCTCTGAACATCAGATTCCATCCTATCTATTAAAGGAGAGTAATTAATGTTATATGCCTCGTATAGATGCTTTGGGGGATTTGTACAATAGCTCAATCCAGGAAGTAAAAAAAAAAAACGTTTTAAAGACATGCCCATTCCACTCCATGGAATGCTTTTTCAGCATCTATTGATACTGACACTTTTGGAGCGTTCAAGTTCTTGGTATGATGGATTATATATTGAAAAATGGTGGAGATTGTCTGAAGACATCCTATTACGTATAAACCCTGTTTGATCTGAGTGAATCAACATTTGTATTACTGCTTCTATGCGAAAAACCATTACCTTAGCAACGATTTTGTAATCCACATTCTAAAGTGATACTGGGTGGAAGGATCCGCATGACAATGGATCCTTATCTTTCTTTTTAAATTGGGTGATTGTAGCCAAACATAGTGACTGGGGAAGTTCATTTTTCTCTAGAACTACTGAGGGATTTTTTTTTAAACGTTAAGATCCCAATTTTGTTTCAACATTTAATTGTTCGCAATCCTAACACACACACACACACACACACACACACACACTTAGGTGATAATGCCAGAGAAGCTGGTGTTTTGAGGATATATTAGCACGGGTGTTGTTACCGTGCCAATATATCCTCCAAACACTGGCTTCGAGGGCATTATCACTTTTATACAACGGGTTACCAACATATTCAAATAATATGATTGCCATATTTTAATTAAAAACATTATTTTGATTAATTAATTAATTTATACTATTTCATCCTTCCACAAATCTAGGGTTGCTACCCAAGCCGGCTGGTCATTCTATCGGTTGGTTGCCAGAGACGCTACCCAGTCGTTAATTATTTTTGTCTGTATCTATGGACCAGTATGGTTCTATTGCCATACTGGCTGGCAACATTCTTATCCCTTGCTTGCTAGCTAGCCAACTACGGCTAAAAGTCATGTCAAACAGTGCAGACAGAATAACAACAAAATAGCTACATTTGCATTTGTTTATTTGGATACATTCATAAGAATGAGCTAATGATGCGCAATTTCACCTGGCATAGATAATGTGTTCTCTCGTCAGGACACTGTTGTTCAGAGGAGCTAGCCAACAACACAGCTAACACAATCACTTCAAAATGAACTTGGAAAGACTGCAAACTAGCTGCATTTCATTTGGTTTTACCTGTGTTCTATTGACATTTCTTTGTATATATCCATAAACATTATGCTGATTCATGATTTCGACTGGCTGAGAAAAGCTGCCTGACTGTCTGTCTCGTCCCAACTCCCGACCCCTACACATTCATTACTATGTGTCAAGCGACGTGTATGAAGTAGCGAGGTCAAATGCAGGACACAGAGCGGCTGGCAATGTTCTTTACTGAACACAGTAAAATAAACGTACAAAACAACAAACCTCCAAAACAGGGAGGAAAACACAAAGACCCGTACATACAAGAAACTGCCGGAATGACAAACGAACAATCACACACAAAATAACCAAATGAGAGACAGGGGTTAATATAGGGAATACAATCCAACATAATGGGAAACAGGTGTAAACAATAAAGACCAAACAAGACAAACACCGAAACATCGATCGGCAGCAGCTAGTACTCCGGGGACGAAGAACGCCGAAGCCTGCCCGAGCAAGGAGGAGGAGCAGCCTCGGCTGAATCCGTGACAGTACCCCCCCCCACTTGACGCGCGGCTCCAGCCGTGCGCCAACCCCGGCCTCGGGGACGGCCAGGAGGACGCGGAGCAGGGCGAGTCGGATGACTCCGGTGGAAATCCCTCAACAGGGAGGGATCTAGGATGTCCCTCCTAGGGACCCAGCACCGTTCCTCCGGACCGTACCCCTCCCACTCCAGGAGATACTGCAGACCCCCCATCCGACGCCTCAAATCCACGATGGAATGGACTGAGTACGCCGGAGCCCCCTCGATGTCTAGTGGGGGCGGAGGAGCCTCTCGTATCTCATTCTCCTGGAGTGGACCAGCTACCACCGGCCTGAGGAGAGACACATGGAATGAGGGGTTAATGTGGTAATTAATGGGCAGTTCTAACCTATAACATACCTCGTTCAATCTCCTCAGGACTTTAAATGGCCCCACAAACCGCCGACCCAGCTTCCGGCAGGGCAGGCGAAGGGGCAGGTTTCGGGTCAAGAGCCAGACCCGATCTCCCGGTGCATAAACCGGAGCCTCACTGCGGTGGCGATCGGTGCTCGCCTTATGCCGTCTGATAGCCTGCTGCAGATGGACATGTGCAGCATTCCATGTCTCTTCTGAGCGCCGAAACCACTCATCCACCGCAGGGGCTTCGATCTGGCTCTGATGCCAGGGTGCCAGGACCGGCTGATAACCCAGCACACACTGAAAAGGCGTAAGATTAGTGGAGGAGTTGCAGAGTGAGTTTTGGGCTATCTCTGCCCAGGGGATATACCCTGACCACTCCTCCTGCCGGTCCTGGCAATAGGACCTCAGAAACCTACCCACATCCTGGTTTACTCTCTCCACCTGCCCATTACTCTCAGGGTGAAAACCCGAGGTAAGGCTAATCGAGACCCCCAGATGTTCCATAAACGCCCTCCAGACTCTAGAGGTGAACTGAGGACACCGATCAGACACTATATCCTCAGGCACCCCGTAGTGCCAGAAGACGTGAGTAAACAGGGCGTCGGCCGTTTGTAGGGCTGTAGGAAGACCTGGCAGAAAACCGATCCACAACGACCAAGATCGTGGTATTCCCCTGGGAGGGGGAAGGTCCGTGACAAAATCCACCGACAGGTGAGACCACGGCCGTTGTGGAACGGGTAGGGGTTGTAACTTCCCTCTGGGCAGGTGTCTAGGCGCCTTACACTGGGCGCACGCCGAGCAGGAAGAAATGTAAACCCTCACGTCCCTAGCTAAGGTGGGCCACCAGTACTTCCCACTAAAGCAGTGCACTGTCCGACCAATACCAGGATGACCAGAGGAGGGTGACGTGTGAGCCCAATATATCAGTCGATCATGGACCTCGAGTGGCACGTACCTCCGTCCCTCTGGACACTCTGGGGGAGTAGGGTCGGCACGTAACGCCCGCTCGATGTCCGCATCGACCTCCCACACCACCGGTGCCACCAGACAAGACTCCGGAAGTATGGGAGTGGGCTCAATGGACCTCTCCTCTGTGTCATAACGTCGGGACAGGGAGTCGGCCTTAGCATTCTGTGACCCTGGTATATAAGTGAGCTTAAAGACAAACCGGGTAAGAAACATGGCCCACCTAGCCTGACGAGGGTTCAGTCTCCTCGCTGCCCGGATGTACTCCATGTTACGATGGTCAGTCAGAATGAGAAAAGGGTGTTTAGCCCCCTCAAGCCAATGCCTCCACACCTTCAGGGCTTGGACCACCGCTAGCAGCTCCCTGTCCCCCACGTCATAATTGTGTTCCGCCGGACTGAGCTTAGAATAGAAAGCACAGGGGCGGAGTTTTGGAGGCGTGCTAGAGCGCTGAGACAGTATAGCACCGATCCCCACCTCGGACGCATCCACCTCAACTTGGAACGCCAAAGAGGGATCCGGATGTGCCAGCACTGGGGCCGAGGTGAACAGGTCCTTCAGATGTCTAAACGCCCTGTCCGCCTCAGCCGACCACTGCAAACGCACCCCCCTTAGCAGGGAGGTGATGGGAGCTGCTACCTGTCCAAAGCCCCGGATAAACCTCCGGTAGTAATTGGCAAAACCCAAAAACCGTTGCACCTCCTTCACCGTGGTGGGAGTCTGCCAATTACGCACGGCTGAAACGCAGTCAATCTCCATCTTCACCCCTGACGCGGACAACCGATGTCCCAGGAAGGAGACGGACTCCTGGAAGAACAGACATTTCTCCGCCTTCACATACAGGTCATGCTCCAACAGTCTACCCAGCACCCGACGCACCAGGGACACATGCTCGGCTCGTGTAGCGGAGTATATTAGAATGTCATCAATATACACCACTACACCCTGTCCATGCGAATCCCGGAAAATCTCATCCACAAATGATTGGAAGACTGAAGGAGCATTCATTCCCCTGTCGTTGAGGTGGTAATTGAGTCGCCTTCTTTTTACAGAAGGCGAGTGCCAAATCGGCATACTCAGGAGGAATGTGCATGGTGGGAATTTGGTTCGGACTTTCCACCGTCGTTGCCCCTACGGAAACACCTACACACCGCCCGACACACTGATCAGACCATCCCTTGAGAGCCCTCTGTTGCCATGAAATGTTGGGGTCATGAGATGTTAACCAGGGAAGTCCCAACACCACGGGAAACGCAGGAGAGTCAATCAAATACAACTGTATTATCTCCTCATGGCCCTCCTGCGTCTTCATCTTAAGTGGCGCTGTGACCTCCCTAATCAATCCCGACCCCAAAGGGCGGCTATCTAGGGCATGGATAGGGAAGGGCACATCAACTGGTACAATAGGAATCCCTAACTTATACGTGAACCGGCGATCGATAAAATTCCCAGCTGCGCCTGAATCTACTAGCGCCTTATGCTGGGAATGAGAAGAAACCTTGGGAAACACAACTTTAATACACATATGTACAACAGAGAGCTCTGGGTGAGTTGGGTGCTTACTCACCTGGTATGACTCATCAGTGCGCGGCCTACTGCCTCGATTCCTAGGAGACCCTCCCCAGCACCGAACCGCAGTGTGTCCTCTGCGGCCACAGTTGGTGCAGGGGACGGCCTCTCTCCTGGTCTCTCTCCTGGTCTCCCTAGCACCAGCACCCCCAAGCTCCATAGGGCTCGGCTCGGAAGTGCTGGGGGATGGAATGTACGGCCCCGACTCCGGACGTCCGCGGGTAGCCAACAGGGTATCTAGGCGAATCGACATGTCCACCAGCTGATCAAAGCTTAGGTTGGTGTCCCTGCAGGCCAACTCCCGACGCACGTCCTCCCTCAGGCTGCACCTGTAGTGGTCGATGAGGGCCCTCTCATTCCATCCCGCATTGGCAGCCAGAGTCCGAAAGTCCAGTGCGAACTCCTGCGCGCTCCTCTTCCCCTGTCTGAGGTGGAACAGACGCTCACATAGTTGACTGTAGCGGCGTCTATTCCCCCCCACTCGGCGTTGGTCCACTCCAGTGCCTTGCCGGACAGACAGGAGATGAGGGCGGACACGCTCTCGTATCCCGAGGGCACCGGGTGGATGGTTGCCAGGTAGAGTTCCACTTGGAGCAGGAAACCCTGACACCCGGCCGCGGTGCCATCATAAGCCCTCGGGAGCGAGAGCCGAATCCCACTGGACTCCGGAGGTGAGGCGATGGGTATAGCTGATGGTGGTGGTATCCTCGGAGGAGGTGTGGGCAAACCTCCTCTTTCCCATCGCTCCAAGGTGTTCATCACCCCTTCCATGGCGGTGCCAAGAGCCTGGATCATGGCCGCTTGTTGTGATACGCGCTCCTCCAGTGATCCATCTGGCACCGCCGCTCCTGCTGACTCCATGTCTTGGTGTGTGATTCTGTCAAGCGACGTGTATGCGGTAGCGAAGTCAAATGCAGGACACAGAGCGGCTGGCAACGTTCTTTACTGAACACAGTAAAATAAACGTACAAAACAACAAACCTCCAAAACAGGGAGGAAAACACAAAGACCCGTACATACAAGAAACTGCCGGAATGACAAACGAACAATCACACACAAAATAACCAAATGAGAGACAGGGGTTAATATAGGGAATACAATCCAACATAATGGGAAACAGGTGTAAACAATAAAGACCAAACAAGACAAACACAGAAACATCGATCGGTAGCAGCTAGTACTCCGGGGACGACGAACGCCGAAGCCTGCCCGAGCAAGGAGGAGGAGCAGCCTTGGCTGAATCCGTGACACTATGGGACAGATGGAGATTGAATTTCAATATTGAAACAATGTTGCAAATGTCAGAGAGACAGACAGCAAGGTTAATAAAAATCTCCGCTATTGAAAACCAATTGCTAGTCTAAAACAAATGGGAGATAATCTCTAGATAATTTTTACAGTGGAGATCAAGTTTATTAAATTGTCTGGCTGGGTTGATGAGACAGTGGATTGCGCAATGAGATAGAACAGAGTAAATAGGCATTTCAAAGCCATAGCTTTAGCCGGTGGTAACTTGTGGAATAGACACCGGCTGGAATGCGGTTTTAACCAATCAGCGTCCAGGATTAGACCCAAACGTTGTATAAACACTCTCATACACACACACACACACACATTGATTTGAGAGCATTAGGCAGCAGGTCCAGACAGCAACATTGCACCTTGCACATTGCCAGACAGGACCATTCCTGCTGCACCATAGCAACAAGCACTTCCTCTTTCCTGTTTCCCCTGGTGGGAGAGGAGACAATCTGAGGAAATCCTTCTGCTGCGATGGTGCGAATGAGAGGTGGTCTCCCAGACACACACACACGTCGGCGCACACATACCACACGCACACACACTCACGCCCATGCACACACACGCACACACATTTGAGTGTGATAACATTTGACTGTGACATTTGAGTGCACTATTTCTGTTGGCCCTGTGCACTACCCTATGGGCCCTGGTCTAAAGTAGTGCTATAAAAAAATGAGTATATAAAGGCAAAGAGAGTGCATCAGCATGAATGGAGGATTTGCGTCCAATATGACGGAGGGAAATGTTACTGTTTGTCAGAGAGTAAACAAATGGATATGAAAATAAACAGGGCAGACATTGGGTTAGAGTTGTTTCTGTTTGAGAGAAAGTTGGGGCGATAACGTCCCATCGTGTGCGTGTGTGTGTATGTGTACTGTGTCTTGATGGTCTGCTATTTGACTGTATGATTTAGTGACAGGAGTATGTTCAGAGGTCTGTCTCTCTACCTCAAATCAAATCAAATCAAATTGTATTTGTCACATACACGTGTTTAGCAGATGTTATAGCGGGTGTAGCGAAATGCTTGTGCTTCTAGCTCCGACAGTGCAGTAATATCTAACAAGTAATATCTAACAATTTCACAACATATACCCAATACACACAAAACTAGTACGGAATGGGATTTAAGAATATATACATGTATGGACAAGCAAAGACAGAGCGGCATGGACAAAGATACAGTAGAATATTATAGAATAGAATGCAGTATATACTTATGAGATGATTAGTGCAAGATATGTAAACATTATTAAAGTGACTAGTGTTCCATTTCTTAAAGTGGCCAGTGATTTCAATAGGCAGCAGCAGCCTCTAATGTGCTAGTGATGGCTATTTAACAGTCTGATGGCCTTGAGATAGAAGCTGTTTTTCATTCTCTCGGTCCCAGCTTTGATGCACCTAAGGCATATGACGCTCTCACACGTCACTCATCTTCTATGGCTAACATTCCACACCTAAATAAATCGCACACACCGCCAAAAGGTTAGACACATATACACACAGACATCCATAGTGTATATGCACACACAAGGACACACACACAGATAAACACTCTGTCATCTATCACACACGTGAACATACACACACTCACACTCACACTTACACTCACACTCACACTCACACTCACACTCACACACACACACACACACACTCACACACACACACTCACACATACAGACTGTCTGGCCATTCAACACAAACACACACACACTCACAAATAAAGAGAATAAAGAGAATCAAAACAGAGCTCCATGATGATAGAGTTGTCCGGGGCCTGATTGTAAAGTCTGCTCCCATGGTAGCCCTCGCTCTCTGTTCACGTCTCACTCATAAAGCGGTTCTGATTCCACCGTAAATACAAACAGGTTGCGGTCAGCTACGGTCAACTATGGCAGTGATTTATCTGACCCCTAAGAATTTTCTTTCTGTTATTATTTCAATCATCCCTTTCTTCTCATAAAATGATCTTGTTGTTTGTGGTTTTCCGTTCCCATGTTTCAACAGGGCTGCGTTTGTGTGTCTTCCTGTGTAGCCAGCACTTGAGAAAGTTTAACCTGATGTATATTGCAGCCTGATAGGTGGTCTAGCGACTGGTAGGGTTGTGTGTGTGTGTGTGTTATTGTAGCAATAAACTAAGGCAGGGTCAGGTCTATGTCCAACTACTTGACCTCCCAACAGGGGTCAAGACCCATACTACAGGCTGACAAACCAATAAGACCTGTATCAAAATAATTTAAGGCTCAATTAAAATTCAAAATTCCAATGGTTGGTAAGTGATTCCTCAGATATCCATGTCAAATTTTGAAGATTGCATAATATTGGACTGATGTAAGACAAATCTTAATGCTGGAATCCTTAATGGTGGAACTGGGACATTCCAACAACAAAGAAGTTACTGCAAACCCACCACTGGTGTGCGTTGCCAAAGATCTCTATTTTCATTTAATCTGACCATAGCACCGCCTGGAGTTTGATAGACGGCATTGGCACTTGGATTAGAACCGGTGCTATGGTGAGATAACATGAAAATAGAGTACCTCATACCCACGGCAAAATATGGTGGTGGATCTTTGATGTTATGGGGTTATTTTGTTTCCACTGGTCATGGAGCCATTGTTAAGGTCAACGGCATCATTACCTTTACCAAATACCAAGACATTTTATCCAAAAACCTGGTTGCCACTGCCAGGAGGATGAAACTTGGCCGCAAGTGGATCTTCCAGCAAGACAAAAACCACAAGCACTAATCAAAATCCACAAAGAAATGGTTAATTGCAGGCAGGTCACTCGTAATACAAGTCAGTATTCGACGTCCGTCCATGTCTGAGGACGTCGGGAGATGACGTGGAAACTGGCCACCAGGGGCAACAGTGAGCACTGTTACCTTCAAGTAGGTTTTGGTTTTACTAGAGGCATTGTAGATGGGGATGACAGATGGGCATAAGTAACTGCCTCTGATTCCAAAGGTTGCATGTTCAAATCCAGTGAAGGAAAGTTGGTTTTTTATATTTTAGTTCTAAGCCTGTGCCAAACCTTAACCCTTACCTTAACCATTCAGAGTTAATGCCTAATCTTAAGAATTCAGAGTTAATGCCTAAACTTAACCCTAACCTTAAAAATTCAGAGTTCAACTTAACCTTAAACACTTAGAAATTTGACGTTTGGAACAACAACAAAATGTTACGTTTGAGAAACATAGATGAACGTCTAATTCTGACGTGAGACTGTGAGAGCTTGTAGTTACAGTGAGGGAAAAAAGTATTTGATCCCCTGCTGATTTTGTACGTTTGCCCACTGACAAAGACATGATCAGTCTATAATTCTAATGGTAGGTTTATTTGAACAGTGAGAGACAGAATAACAACCAAAAAATCCAGAAAAACACATGTCAAAAATGTTATAAATTGATTTGCATTTTAATGAGGGAAATAAGTATTTGACCCCTCTGCAAAACATGACTTAGTACCATGTTTGACGGTGGGGATGGTGTTCTTGGGGTCATAGGCAGCATTCCTCCTCCTCCAAACACGGCGAGTTGAGTTGATGCAGAAGAGCTCGATTTTGGTCTCATCTGACCACAACACTTTCACCCAGTTCTCCTCTGAATCATTCAGATGTTCATTGGCAAACTTCAGACGGGCCTGTATATGTGCTTTCTTGAGCAGGGGGACCTTGCGGGCTCTGCAGGATTTCAGTCCTTCACGGCGTAGTGTCTTACCAATTGTTTTCTTGGTGACTATGGTGGAGCGTTTGGAATCTGATTGATTGATTGCTTCTGTGGACAGGTGTCTTTTTTACAGGTAACAAGCTGAGATTAGGAGCACTCCCTTTAAGAGTGGGCTCCTAATCTCAGCTCGTTACCTGTATAAAAGACACCTGGGAGCCAGAAATCTTTCTGATTGAGAGGGGGTCAAATACTTATTTCCCTCATTAAAATGCAAATAAATGTATAACATTTGTGACATGCGTTTTTCTGGATTTTTTTGTTGTTATTCTGACTCTCACTGTTAAAATAAACCTACCATAAAAATTATAGACTGTTCATTTCTTTGTCAGTGGGCAAACGTACAAAATCAGCAGGAGATCAAATACTTTTTTCCCTCACTGTACAGCTTGAATGAGATTATGTACAGTTCCTTCAGAAAGTATTCACACCCCTTGACGTATTCCATATTTTGTTGTGTTACAGCCTGAATTTAACATTAATTACATTTAGATTTTTTTTGTCACTGTGGTATTATGTTTTTCAGAATTTTTTACAAAGTGTAAGTATTCAACCCCTTTGTTATGGCAAGCCTAAATAAGTTCAGGAGTAAAAATTTGTTTAAGAAGTCACATAATAAGCTGCATGGACTCACTCTGTGTGCAATAATAGAGTTTAATTATTTAGTCTAAGATGGTGCTAAAATGACATATGGAGTTTTTTAAAGATGGTCGTACTATGGATCATTTAGCTATTTGATGTATAATTTTAGGACCCCTTTAGGTAGAAAGAAAGGTAGCTTAGTGGGTAAGAGCGCTGTGCCAGTAACCGAAAGGTCGCTGGTTCTAATCCCCGAACCGACTAGGTGAAAAATCTGTAGATGTGCAAGGCACTTAACCCTAATTGCTCTGGGTAAGAGTGTCTGCTAAATGACTGAAATGTAAATATATAAAGAAAATGATTTGAATAACACATTCATAAATGTCAAAATGTAAATCATAAGAAACAAGATTTTGAAGTGTCTGTCCTAAATCTAGGAGATATAGAAAGTTTTTGTTTTTACACATATTTAACCCTTTTTTTGGTGTAGCCACAAAACTATCTTCATACTTCCATTTTTTTTTTTTACCGGTACCGGTTACCTTCAGACAAGTCCCATGACTCAAACCGGACGCTACAGACGTTTACATGAGAAGACCGATTTTCAGGATGACTCATGGTCTGAGAAACATCGCTCTAGCTCTGCCACCTTTTACAACAGATGCGGAAGTGTGACACTGGCGATACAAAAAAATTTAAAAAATGTCTCTAGCTTAAATTTACGGATTTTGTTGCTATGTGACTTAGATTGATGCAGCGGTGTGTCAGTCGACTCTAGGGGGTTAACATGATTTTTTAATGACTACCTCATCTCTGTACCTCCCACATACAATTATCTGTAAGGTCCCTCAGTCGAGCAGTGAATTTCAAACACAGATTCAACCACAAAGACCAGGGAGGTATTCCAATGCCTCGCAAAGAAGAGCACCTATTGGTAGATGGGTCAAAAATAAAGCAGACACTGAATATCCCTTTGAGCATGGTGAAGTTATTAATTACCATTTGGATGGTGTATCCATACATCCAGTCACTATAAAGATACAGGCTTCCTTCAAACTCAGTTAACAGAGAGGAAGGAAACCATGAGGCCAATGGTGACAGTTACAAAGTTGAATGGCTGTGATAGGAGAAAACTGTGGATGGATCAACAACATTGTAGTTACTCCACAATACTAACCTTATTGATAGAGTGAAAAGAAGGAAGCCTGTACAGAATGAAATATTCCAAAACATGCATCCTGTTTGCAACAAGGCACTAAAACATTTGGCAAAGCAATTAACTTTTTGTCCTGAATACAAAGTGTTATGTTTGGGGCAAATACAATACAATACATTACTGAGTACCACTCTCCAAATTTTCAAGCATAGTGGTGGCTGCATCTTGTTATGGGTATGCTTGTCATCGTTAAGGACTGGGGAGTATTTCACAACAGCCAATTTGACAGAGCTTGAAGAATTTTGAAAAGAATAATGGGCAAATGTTGCACAATTCAGGTGTGGAAAGCTCTTAGAGACTTTCCCATAAAGACTCATAGCTGTAATCCCTGCCAAAGGTGATTCTAACATGTATTGACTCAGGGGGTTGAATACTTATCTGATCAAGATAAATTAGTGATTTATTTTTCATGAATTCTTTAGAAATGTTGGAATTTTTCTTCCAGTATTTGGTGTAGATCGTTCACAGAAAATGACAATTGAACCATTTTAATCCCACTTTCTAACACAACAAAATGTGGAAAAAGTCAATGGGTGTGAATACTTTCTGAAGACACTTTAATTATGATGTAACACGGCTGATTTTGCCTGTTGGGTTTACGCAAAATCTCAATAACCTTGGATAAAGTACTACGCAAATAAACCATAGATAAATCAAATAGATAAATCAAATCAAATTTTATTTGTCACATGCTTCGTAAACAACAGGTGTAGACTAACAGTGAAATGCTTACTTACGGCCCTTCCCAACAATGCAGAGAGAAAAATATTAATAATAGAAAAATAAAAACATGAGGAATAAATACAACAATGACTAACGATAACTTGGCTATATACACGGGGTACCAGTACCGAGTCGATAAAAGGCACAGCCATGTTTTTCTGACCATCCATCCACAGAGACAGTCCCATGGCTCAGACACCCTTATACTGCAGTGTCTGCCAATAGATCCAGCTCACATAGCAGTCCAATGGCCGCAGTGGGAGTCCGGCGTCTCTCTACAAACGCTCCTCTGTGTCTGCAGGCCCATCTACTGAACAACTGGGAGAAAAATAAAGAGACATTGTCGGCATTGTTGAGTTCAGTGTTCTTGACTGTGTTTGGTTACCTGATAAAATATTAGCTCTGGAGAGTCCAGGGGAGTATGCTGGGTTTATGAAGGGGGAAGGGTGGCTGTGTCTACAGGGCAAGGATGTATGCACACACACACACACACACACACAGTCACACACACACACACAGGCGTGCGCGCACAGACACACACACACAGAGAGAGTCATGCACACACACACACATACATTATAGATACTAGATACACAAATGCATAGATACTGTATGTGGACCCATGTTGAAACCTAAACAGCAGACGTTGCTCGGAGGAGAGTGTTCAGCTGCAGCCCAGATGTGCTGAGCAGGGCAGATGGACAAAACACACACACACTCACACACACAGTTAACTACACCTGGTAAAGGTTTAGGGAGTAAAGTCTAAACCTACAGTATGACCGACAAAGGAAAACTAGAGAAACAAACGAAAGAGAGTAAAGTAGAAAAAACAGCTGGAGGCAAAGGAAAGGGTGAGAGGAAGACGGGGTGAGAGGAAGACGGGGTGAGAGGAAGACAGGGTGAGAGGAAGACAGGGTGAGAGGAAGACAGGGTGAGAGGAAGACAGGGTGAGAGGAAGACAGGGTGAGAGAGTGAGAGGAAGACAGGGTGAGAGGAAGACAGGGTGAGAGGAAGACGGGGTAAGAGGGTGAGAGGAAGACAGGGTGAGAGGAAGACAGGGTGAGAGGAAGACAGGGTGAGAGGAAGACAGGGTGAGAGGAAGACAGGCTGAGAGGAAGACAGGGTGAGAGGAAGACAGGCTGAGAGGAAGACAGGGTGAGAGGAAGACAGGGTGAGAGGAAGACAGGGTGAGAGGGTGAGAGGAAGACAGGGAGAGAGGAAGACAGGCTGAGAGGAAGACAGGGTGAGAGGAAGACAGGGTGAGAGGAAGACAGGGTGAGAGGGTGAGAGGAAGACAGGGTGAGAGGAAGACAGGGTGAGAGGGTGAGAGGGTGAGAGGAAGACAGGGATGAAGATAGAAAGACTGAGGGGGTGGTAGGCAGTGGAACACATGTAGGAAGCCAAACATATGGTTCAAATTATGAACCCTGTGCCATGAAAACCCCCCAAAACGAGAAGCTTTCTGGAGTGGAGAGAGAGAACAATGACAAGGTGTGGTTGGAGGTGGAGGGGCATGGGCTTACTGAATCCACGGGAGCGTGTAACAACAGTAAGCAAACAGCACACAGGGGCAATTTATTAAACACAAACATCCTCACGCTAGCTTAAAAACTCAATGCCCAACCGTAGAGAAAGGCATTTCTCTTCTGCTTCTCTCATATAAACGATGTTTACACTCCCAAGCAAACACTTGCGCCTATGTCCACATCGTTAACCATGAACGTGATCTCCGCAAACATCTAGGAAATTACCTTTAAAAGGCGCATGGTCGGCAGTGCAGTGCACAAGCCAACATTTTATGTTTGTGCTGTACGTCTGTGAGTTTGCCTGGAACCAATAACCCCAGTCAAACACGGTCTGGGCTGTTAAAGAGTCATATATTATGATAATCTCATCTGTTTACACCCATTCAGTTCACCACCTATCCAATTCACATCATCCTGAATGGGCTTAGCTAGCCAGTGGCAGCCATTGTCACATTTCCGTTCTCTCTGTGTTGGACTGTTTTTACAATGGGGGCCAGACTGGATGTGGGCTCTTCCAGGTCTGTTTCTGATATAAACAAATGCAAAACCAGAGTCAAAGAGAGGAAGGATGGGCCGCAGGACCAATATGAACCCATCAGAATGATAGAGACCAACAGACAGACAGGAAGATCTCTACTTCCTGTTTTCAGTGTATCAGAATGGAGGACATACATTCCCAGAGGCCTAGTTTCCCTAGTGACCTCATTATGAACAGGAGCTCCTCCCACTAAAAGCCAGGGTGAACCCAAAACATTGTAGGTAGAAATGTGGCCATTGTGTGAATCGCTAACGACTTGCTACAGTAGCATGTTGAGAAGTGAATTGTGAAGCATATGTGTGAAACCATTGTGCTGTTCAGTACTGTGGAGTCAAAGACTCAAATAGATTAGGCTACTAATGTAACTAATGCCAGTTCTATGCAATACCTTTCTGTTTGTAACACCATAGACAGTACCCTGGTCTGTTGTTTGGCATACCAATAGGAAAGTACATATAGCCTAGTAAATAGCTGAAGTTCAGCCTTGTAGCAATGTTACCAACGTTTTCTATCCATGTTTGAAGCCCCCATGGTTTCAATTCAGTAGTGCTAGTCACATTGGAATGCTTTGGCATGACACGACCTGCAAAATACCAACTCCTTCCATTCAATGGAAAATGCCAGCCTCTTGGAGCATGGTTCCCATAACAACTAAGTGCCAAGACTGCCATGATGTTGGCACATTCCGACATTGACTCCTCCCCCCTCAAGGTTGAGTAATGAGTCAAGCAAAGACAAAGACACCACAAGCAAAGATGGACCCCACAATCCCACAGATGTAATCACCCCTGGAAGACTCTGCACTAGTCTGTTTCTCATTTCAAACCTCAATGAATCCTACCCTCATGCTTTATAAGAAGTCACACACAGAGCGAGCCATGGCCGGAGATACAGATTGTGTCCCAAATGGCACCCTATTCTTATGTAGATCATTTATTTTGACCAGGACCACAGGGCTCAAAGTCAAAAGTAGTGCACTATATAGGGAATATGGTGAAATATGGGACACACCCACAAGGCCCAGTTCTATGTCAGCTCGTTGGAAAATTCTAGCACTACAGAAACGAAGGGAGATCCACTACATTCCAGCAAGACGTTAGAAGTTATAGATTGTTTTATCTCTAAGGGAGAAGGTATTTTTCAATGATTTGGAATGTAGTCTTATTGTATGGTAGGAGCATAGCAATGTAGTGAATAGAATCATCATCATCATGATCAATACGATTTATATTTGATTAAGTTTCAGCCAGACCACTTACCAAAGGAGATTGATTGGACTTCACAGATCATTTATTGCTCACTACAATTGTGTAGTCCACAGTGATTAGACTATGTTCATTATGTGGATGATGTATGCAATAGTATGCATTAGTTAATTTATTCCATGATATCACACCGCCACAATAGGAAGTTCATGACGTTGTGTGGGGTGGAGCACCGTGTTCATCGATATACTCTGGTGAAGAATGTTGTCTGATAGAGATATCATCAATTGTTGTTTGTAACTGGGACCAATCATAATTTTTACAAAGAGGAACTCGAGAATACCATGACAGAAAAAAGCATTAAGTGTTCCCGAAATGGCACCCTATTCCCTATATAGTGCACCACTTTTGACCAGAGCCCTGTGGTGCTATTTGGGATGCAAACAATGTGTTTCTATTAGGGATTCCCTCAATAGGAACAGCCAGGACCTCACAGAAGTTAAACTACAGCTATCACAAACCACCACAAGCATGTGTGTAAAAGCGTACATTTTTCCATTCAGTCAATATCGCCCACACATCCAAAAGTCAAACATGTTTGTACCCTCGTTTTCAAAGATTCAGTTGGAGTTGTTTGTTTTCAAAATGCTCCTGGCTTGGGACCTACACTTCCAGAGTGGGTTCTCAGGACAAAAATGAAAACATATTGGAGAGTGGTGAGTTAAGAAGCAGACTCTTAGCCTACAGTACCCCTCTGCACTTTTCTTGTTTGCCATGAGTACTGTCAAAAATGTGAACTTGTAAATGCATGGTTTCTCCACTATCTATTTTCTTAGCATCTTGGCTACTAGAGAATCCTCTTGTGCCACTTTCTTCATATAGCTAACTCATGCTATGCATTCAATGTCTCCTACTATGTGAGACATTGCAGGGACTCTCAAAGTCCAAATCCTAACAGTAAGACACAGTGGACCAAGGTGTGATTTTACCCTGCTACTACTGTCTCTACAGTCAGAACTGCAAATAAAAAAAGTCAAAGAAGGACATAATAATTAGGTATTGGAAAGGACCTGTCTCTCCAGTGGAAAGCAGGTTTGGCAGGGCGGCCCAACAGCCACAGCCATGTGGCAACAAGTCCAGCTGTCTTTTCATATAAACAGTGGAAATGATCGACTCATTAATGTCCTGTGTGTTCAGAATGCATATCAAAAAGAGCCCAAATTTACCGCAGACCGTTTAACCCCAAAATGGGAAACCCTACAAAAAGCACCCCCCCCTACACTCTGATTAAAATCAAACCGTGCAGTCAGCGGCAGAAATGTTTTTACCATGCGGCCGGGTTGCATTGATACTATACATGTCTCGTTTTTATTTCATGATTCATTATGCGTTGTAATTGTGCATTGTAAGAAGGGGAGGAAAGCAGTGGAAAAAGTTATCCATAATTGGGCTAGTCTTTTGTTTTATTAGTCAAAGTCTGAGGGAGAGAGTCACAAGTTGAATTGATTTAATCTATAAGGAGAGTCAGAGAGAGAGAGACACCCAGTGAGATTCACAAACAGCTGTATATTCCCATATGCATCCGGTATGGCACCCAATTCCCTATGTAATGCATTACTTTTGACCGGGACCTATAGGCCTAAATCTGTTAAGTCTGTTTTTTGATACTACAGTACAATGTCTTCTATTGTGTCTGCTTCATGACCGTGTCAGCCGATGTTTGCAAAGATTTCACATGGAATTAAGCACCATGACAGAGTCTTTTTAGGCCCTCAGATCTAAGTGTTTGTGTTGTTATTGTGCATGATCAGTTTGTTTTGGATACTTCTATGCGTGCTATTATCCTTCTGTCAGGGCACAACTATTACCAGCAGAACAAAAACATCATGCTGCATATCAAATCAAATCAAATTTGTTTGGTCACATACACGTGTTTAGCAGATGTTATTGCGGGTGTAGCAAAATGCTTGTGCTTCTAGCTCCGACAGTGCAGAAATATCTAACAAGTAATATTTAACAATTTCACAACATATACCCAATACACAAAAATCTATGTAAGGAATGAATTAAGAATATATACATATATGGACGAGTGATGTCAGAGCGGCATGGACTAAGATACCGTAGAATAGTATAGAATTCAGTATATACATAAGAGATGAGTACTGCAAGATATGTAAACGTTATTAAAGTGATTACTAGTCTATGTCCATAGGCAGCAGCCTCTAATGTGCTGGTGATGGCTGTTTAACAGTCTGATGGCCTTGAGATAGAAGCTGTTTTTCAGTCTCTACATCCTAGCTTTGATGCACCTGTACTGACTTCTCCTTCTGGATGGTAGCGGGGTGAACAGGCAGTGGCTTGGGTGGTTGATGTCATTGATGATCTTTTTGGCCTACCTGTGACATCGGGTGCTGTAGGTGTCCTGGAGGGCGGGTAGTTTGCCCCCGGTAATGCGTTGGACAGACCTCACCACCCTCTGGAGAGCATTGCGGTTGCGGGCGGTGTAGTTGCCGTACCAGGCGGTGATACAGCCCAACAAGATGCTCTCAAATGGGCATCTGTAACAGTTTGTGAGGGTTTTAGGTGCCAAGCCAAATTTCTTTGAGGTTGAAGAGGCTCTGTTGCGCCTTCTTCACCACACTGTCTGTGTGGGTGGTCCATTTCAGTTTGTCAGTGATGTGTTCGCCAAGGAACTTGAAGCTTTCCACCTTCTCCACTGCAGTCCAGTCGATGTGGATAGGGGGGTGCACCCTCTGCTGTTTCCTGAAGTCCACGATCATCTCCTTTGTTTTGTTGACGTTGAGTGTGAGGTTATTTTCCTGGCACCACACTCCCAGAGCCCTCACCTCCTCCCTGTAGGCTGTCTCGTCATTGTTGGTAATCAAGCCAACTACTCTTGTGTCGTCTGCAAACTTGATGATTAAGTTGGAGGCATGCTTGGCCATGCAGTCATGGGTGAACAGGGAGTACAGGAGTGGGCTGAGCATGCACCCTTGTGGGGCCCCTGTGTTGAGGATCAGCGAAGTGAAGGTGTTGTTTCCTACCTTCACCACCTGGGGGCGGCCCATCAGGAAGTCCAGGACCCAGTTGCACAGGGCGGGGTTCAGACCCAGGGCCTTGAGCTTAATGATGAGCTTGGAGGGTACTATGGTGTTTAATGCTGAGCTATAGTCAATGAACAGCATTCTTACATAGGTATTCCTCTTGTCCAGATGGTACAGGGCAATGTGAAAAGTCATGGCGATTGCATTGTCTGTGGATCTATTGGGGCGGTAAGAAAATTGAAGTGGGTCTAGGGTGGCAGGTAAGGCAGAGGTGATATGATCCTTCACTAGCCTCTCAAAGCACTTCATGATGACAGAGGTCAGTGCTATGGGGCAATAGTCGTTTAGTTCAGTTATCTTTGCTTTCTTGGGTACAGGAACAATGGTGGCCATCTTGAAGCATGTGGGGACAGCAGACTGAGATAGGGAGAGATTGAATATGCCCGTAAACACACAAGCCAGCTGGTCTACACATGCTCTGAGGACGCGGCTAGGGATGCCGTCTGGGCCGGCAGCCTTGCGAGGGTTAACACGTTTAAATGTCTCATTCGGCCACGGAGAAGGAGAGCCCACAGTCCTTGGTAGCGGGCTGCGTCGGTGGCACTGTGTTATCCTCAAAGCGGGCGAAGAAGGTGTTTAGCTTGTCCAGGAGCAAGATGTTGGTGTCAGAAACTTATCTTGGGAGATAATACGGTCACATTTGATAGTGAGGTATTCTAGGTCGGGTGAACACAAGGACTTGAGTTCCTGTATGTTACTACAATTACACCATGAGTTGTTTATCATGAAACACACACCTTCGCCCTTCTGCTTCCCGGAGAGAAATGTATTCCTGTCTGCGCGATGAACTGAGAATCCCTCTGGTTGGACCGATTTCAAATCAAATCAAATCAAATCAAATTTTATTGGTCACATGCGCCGAATACAACAGGTGCAGACATTGCAGTGAAATGCTTACTTACAGCCCTTAACCAACAGTCATTTATTTTAAACAAAAAAAGTAAGAATAAAACAACAACAACAAAAAAGTGTTGAGAAAAAAAGAGCAGAAGTAAAATAAAGTGACAGTAGGGAGGCTATATATACAGTAAAATAAAGTGACAGTAGGGAGGCTATATATACAGGGGGGTACCGTTGCAGAGTCAATGTGCGGGGGCACCGGCTAGTTGAGGTAGTTGAGGTAATATGTACATGTGGGTAGAGTTAAAGTGACTATGCATAAATACTTAACAGAGTAGCAGCAGCGTAAAAAGGATGGGGTGGGGGGGCAGTGCAAATAGTCCGGGTAGCCATGATTAGCTGTTCAGGAGTCTTATGGCTTGGGGGTAGAAGCTGTTGAGAAGTCTTTTGGACCTAGACTTGGCACTCCGGTACCGCTTGCCGTGCGGTAGCAGAGAGAACAGTCTATGACTAGGGTGGCTGGAGTCTTTGACAATTTTGAGGGCCTTCCTCTGACACCGCCTGGTATAGAGGTCCTGGATGGCAGGGAGCTTTGCCCCAGTGATGTACTGGGCCGTACGCACTACCCTCTGTAGTGCCTTGCGGTCAGAGGCCAAGCAGTTGCCATACCAGGCGGTGATGCAACCAGTCAGGATGCTCTCGATGGTGCAGCTGTATAATTTTTTGAGGATCTGAGGACCCATGCCAAATCTTTTTAGTCTCCTGAGGGGGGAATAGGCTTTGTCGTGCCCTCTTCATGACTGTCTTGGTGTGTTTGGACCATGATAGTTCATTGGTGATGTGGACACCAAGGAACTTGAAGCTCTCAACCTGTTCCACTACAGCCCCGTCGATGAGAATGGGGGCGTGCTCAGTCCTCTTTTTTTTCCTGTAGTCCACAATCATCTCCTTTGTCTTGGTCACGTTGAGGGAGAGGTTGTTGTCCTGGCACCACACGGCCAGATCTCTGACCTCCTCCCTATAGGCTGTCTCATCGTTGTCGGTGATCAGGCCTACCACTGTTGTGTCGTCGGCAAACTTAATGATGGTGTTGGAGTCGTGCCTGGCCATGCAGTCATGGGTGAACAGAGAGTACAGGAGGGGGACTGAGCACGCACCCCTGAGGGGGCCCCCGTGTTGAGGATCAGTGTGGCAGATGTGTTGTTACCTACCCTTACCACCTGGGGGCGGCCCGTCAGGAAGTCCAGGATCCAGTTGCAGAGGGAGGTGTTTAGTCCCAGGATCCTTAGCTTAGTGATGAGCTTAGAGGGCACTATGGTGTTGAATGCTGAGCTGTAGTCAATGAATAGCATTCTCACGTAGGTGTTCCTCTTGTCCAGGTGGGAAAGGGCAGTGTGGAGTGCGATAGAGATTGCATCATCTGTGGATCTGTTGGGGCGGTATGCAAATTGGAGTGGGTCTAGGGTTTCTGGGATTATGCTGTTGATGTGAGCCATGACCAGTCTTTCAAAGCACTTCATGGCTACAGACGTCAGTGCTACGGGTCGGTAGTCATTTAGGCAGGTTATCTTAGAGTTCTTGGGCACGGGGACTATGGTGGTCTGCTTGAAACATGTTGGTATTACAGACTCAGTCAGGGACATGTTGAAAATGTCAGTGAAGACACTTGCCAGTTGGTCAGCACATGCTCGGAGTACACGTCCTGGTAATCCGTCTGGCCCTGCGGCCTTGTGAATGTTGACCTGCTTAAAAGTCTTACTCACATCGGCTACGGAGAGCGTGATCACATAGTCGTCCGGAACAGCTGGTGCTCTCATGCATGCTTCAGTGTTGCTTGCCTCGAAGCGAGCATAGAAGTGGTTTAGCTCGTCTGGTAGGCTTGTGTCACTGGGCAGCTCGCGGCTGTGCTTCCCTTTGTAGTCTGTAATAGTTTTCAAGCCCTGCCACATCCGACGAGCGTCAGAGCCAGTGTAGTATGATTCAATCTTAGACCTGTATTGACTCTTTGCCTGTTTGATGGTTCGGTCGGAGGTCATAGCGGGATTTCTTATAAGCGTCCGGGTTAGAGTCCCGTTCCTTGAAAGCGGCAGCTCTACCCTTTAGCTCAGTGCGGATGTTTCCTGTAATCCATGGCTTCTGGTTGGGGTATGTACGTACGGTCACTGTGGGGACGACATCATCGATGCACTTATTGATGAAGCCAGTGACTGATGTGGTGTACTCCTCAATGCTGTCTGAAGAATCCCGGAACATGTTCCAGTCTGTGCTAGCAAAACAGTCCTGTAGCTTAGCATCTGCGTCATCTGACCACTTTTTTATTAACCGAATCACTGGTGCTTCCTGCTTCAGTTTTTGCTTATAAGCAGGAATCAGGAGGATAGAGTTATGGTCAGATTTGCCAAATGGAGGGCGAGGGAGAGCTTTGTATGCGTCTCTGTGTGTGGAGTAAAGGTGGTCTAGAGTTTTTTTCCCTCTGGTTGCACATTTAACATGCTGGTAGAAATTAGGTAGAACGGATTTAAGTTTCCCTGCATTAAAGTCCCCGGCTACTAGGAGCGCTGCATCTGGATGAGCGTTTTCCTGTTGATTAATGGCCTTGTACAACTCATTCAGTGCAATCTTAATGCCAGCATTGGTTTGTGGTGGTAAATAGACAGCTATGAAAAATATAGATGAAAACTCTCTTGGTAAATAGTGTAGTCTACAGCTTATCATAAGATACTCTACCTCAGGCGAGCAAAACCTCGAGACTTCCTTGGTATTTGATTTTGTGCACCAGCTGTTGTTTACAAATATACAGAGACCGCCACCCCTTGTCTTACCAGAGTCTGCAGTTCTGTCCTGTCGATGTAGCGTATAGCCCGCTAGCTGAATGTTATCATTGTTGTCATTCAGCCACGACTCCGTGAAACATAAGATATTACAGTTTTTAATGTCCCGTTGGTAGGATAACCGTAATCTTAAATCGTCAATTTTATTCTCAAAAGATTGAACGTTGGCTAATAGGATTGATGGGAGAGGCAGTTTACTCGCTCGCCGTCGGATCTCTTACGAGGCACCCGGATCTGCGTCCGCGATATCTCCGTCTCTTCCTCACGCGAATGACGGGGATCTGGGCCTTGTCGGGTGTCTGTATGATATCCTTCGCGAACGCCTCGTTGAAGAAAAAATATTCGTCCAATGCGAGGTGAGTAATCGCTGTCCTGATATCCAGAAGCTCTCTTTGGTTATAAGAGACGATGGCAGAAACATTATGTACAAAATAAATTACAAATAACGCGGAAAAACACACATAATAGTACAATTGGTTAGAGGGCTGTAAAACGGCAGCCATCTTCTTCCGGCGCTGTTCTATACATGAGTATCCCGAGAGAGCCATGTTTCCGTGAAACAAAGTATGTTACAGGCCCTGATGTCTCTCTGGAAAGAAATCCTTGCCCTGAGCTCGTCAACTTTGTTATCCAAAGACTGAACATTAGCGAGTAATATACTCGGAGCGGTGGGTGGTGTGCGCGCCTCCTAAGTCGAACCAGCAGGCCGCCTCGAGTGCCTCTCCTCCGCCGGCGATGTTTTGGGTCGGCCTCTGGAATCAGTTCAATTGCTCTGGGGAGAGCGAACAAAGGATCTGCTTCAGGGAAGTTCTATTCCTTGTCGTAATGCTGGTAGTTCGGGTGAGTT